>NC_056731.1:1334930809-1334978309 GCF_019279795.1 Protopterus annectens | reverse complement strand
AGATTTCTGTTTACTTCAATGTAGTGCGATCTCAGAGTTGGTATATTTAAGTAGCGGGGAGTGTGGGGGGTGCAGGGGGGCTTGTCCCCCTGCCTACAACTGTTATGTCATGTTTGTTGTGTAGTTCCATTTTTATTGTGTTTCGATGGTTTCTAGGTTCGATGCATATGCATTCACTGTTTTAAGCTGTTGCGTAAATAAAGTAGACCCGTAAAATGCATTAGTAACACAGAAACATTACATATGGCATATAGATAACATAATAATATAGTAACATAGATTAAAAAAACATAGTTCTAGTAACAATGTTAAGGTAGATCATTTCTGTAAAGGAAGTGTACTAAACTGGATAGTAACATTCATACAAGGAAAAAGGAGAAATGGGCATTGCCATTTGTAGATTAAGACATTGGATGCTATGTACTGAGGCAAAGCAGATTATACATAGAAGGTAATTATACACAGAATTTAAATTTCTTTCAAAAATGTGTGCATGATATTATAACATTATAAGCATGTCATGATATCTAGAGGTGGCCTATTTGGAAAAATATTGATTTCCTGTGCCCACTTCTTAGGAAGGACAACATACACTTCTTACCTTTTGCAAGTACAATATCCTCATCTAATCTCTAGGACCAAATGCCATGCAGGTTTCATTTAGCTCATATAATTGTTTAAATTAGTGTTATTAAAGATACTAGACTTTCCTCTATATACTTAGCCAAAATTCATTGCTGGAAATTATGTGATATTATAGTGTCATTTGGGAATTATATTGATTCATATTTAATGTGATATGTTTTCTTTCTCCTCTTTAAGTAACACCATACTAATTTATTTAAGTATCTTCATTACTGTCAGCTGCTATAACTTCCACCTTGCAGCCTAGAAGCAAAGAGATACTTATGAGCAATCATTCATATCCCATTTTATTTTAAACACAGGAATGAATGTATACTTTGATACTAACATAACTATAACTACATTTGTGTTTGTTATATACTACAGATCAACCTTTGGACTACTGGCAGCTTCATCATTTTAGTATGAATGTCGCAAACAAGTTCCGTGTTGTGTTTGAAGGAGTAAAACGCTCTGGAGCATCTATGGGAGGTGTCTCCATCGATGACATCAACCTTTCAGAAACAAAGTGTCCTACGCATGTTTGGCATATTAGAAATTTCACTCATCTTGTAGACACCAGTCCTGCTGGGGTACTTGGAAAAATTTCTAGTCCACGCTTCTATTCCAGTGAAGGTTATGCCTTTCAGGTAGATTTATACTTGAATGGAACAATTGACTTTCCCGATAACATTGCAGCATTCTTCCATCTTACTTCTGGGGAAAATGATGATAAACTTCAATGGCCTTGTCCATGGAAACAAGCTACTATGTTATTACTAGACCAAAATCCAGACATTCGTCATCGGATGTCAAACCAGAGAAGCATAACTACAGACCCTAACCTAAAAGAAACAGAAGGTAAGTTAAAATGAGCTTCTTATGCAAATATTGCTAATTAAGAAGCATTAAAATTAGGAAATACATGTTTGCACTTTGTTTTAAGAGTTTTTACCTAAAGACAGCTTATTTATCTAAATTTGAACATATGTAGTAATCCTCTGACCAGAAATAAAATATTTAAGTCCATTCAGAAGCTGGAACACGTTGCAATTTAAAACTAAGATCCCAATACCACTGTGGTCTCATAATAAAAATATATCTATCTTGCAGTGTTGTTCACACAAAAGAAAGTGAACATTTACCACAGTTTTGATATTTGGACATTACATGAAGCAGTTACATACTGATTTTTTCATAACAGGCTGCTTCATAGTTTACAGTGTGTATAAAAACTGAAACTATGGTGTATCTTATCTGCTTGATAGTATTCAGTTTCAGTGTAATCTGAATGTTTTCATTTGGGATGTTTGTGTTCTTCTTTAGTAAGTGAGTTCTGAGTCTGTGCAACTGCCACTTAATAAAACAGTTACTAAAACTGGATTGGGCAATACCTCTATATAAGAATCAATGAATAAATGACAGCATATGCTGTTCAGCATGTAATCCATTTAGTTGGAAGAATGGTCAGTATGGATTCTCCTGTGCTTATATCTTTACAGACATAAATAATTTCATTCACTTGTCATTCCTTTTATATAAACAAGTGGAAGTGTCAGATAATATTAAGTTTTTTTAGTGTTCCATGTTAATCATTATGTTTATATCAACTGCCGTCCCTAAATATTTGTCAAGCATAGAAGTTTTATTTTCACATAATGATTATGTATCAGGTATTACATTTAAATTCAATAGAAGCCTAAAATTTGTCAGTTGATAAAAAATGCTGAGGTAGACATTTTAACCTTTTTAATGCCTAAAGCATGAACTATGGATTCTTTTTTTAACTAGAAACCCTCCTGCTCAATGTATATTCAAATAATTCCTAGATATTTCAAAGCTATTGCATCTTATGACTTGTACTTTGCCAGTACACTCCTCATGCTGCACTTACATTTACCAGGAGGGCCCTGCATATATACCCATCTCATCATCTAAGTTATGTTTAAAGGAAGATAGTGAATTCCTGCTTAACGTGTGGGGTGAGTTTATTCCAGAGGTTTGAGAAGTGCTGGGTTATCAACCTATCACTTCATAGTGTTTTATTTATCTATTGGTAAATACTTAGGTCTCTTGTTCTAGTACAGGTGAAGCCATTGGACCTGCAAAGGTACAGTAGAACAGGACAACCAGATCTCTAATGGTGTGGTAAGAGAGGCAGACATCTCCCAACAACAATCTTTAAGAAACTGGGAAAGGGATACAACTTTCTTCCTCTCTTGATAGTTGAGAGACTTTAGACCTGTGATCATTTGTATCTTTCCAATTGGTTGATATGTTTAATGATACATTCTGACAGGAGCATAGTACTCAATAAGTGCCCTAATCAATGTTGAGTCTACTGGAGTGATTACCTATTAGACCTCAATAATATTCCTTTGGAAATTGGTTGTGTTAAGTAAAAGGATTTCCTAACACCCAATGTCACATGATGGTCAACGCAGATGGGAATTAACCCAGGTTTATAGGTTCTTGACTATTTTTTTGTTTGTTTGCTTTGTAGTGATGTGTTGTCTATACAGTACGATGAGGTGACGTTTTGTTTAACAAAAGTATTGAGTCTACACTTTTCAGCATGTAGTTTGAGCCGATTTTAGTGCACTAAGAGTTTATTAGGGAGAGTTCTTTCTGGGGAGTTCCCGTGTTAGAGGGTGACTTTACAACAACCCCAGATTCGTAGCCATCTCCAGACTTTGTTAGTCAGAGGTCTTGGTTGTCTGCTTGGAGATCTGAGATATAAAGCCCAAAAAGGAGAGGTCCCAGCACCAAGTCCTGATGGTCACTGCTGGCCACTATCTTACATACTAATGAGGTACATGCAAACTTGCACTGTGTAGGTTCTGCCTTTTAGCCAGTTTGCTGTCTGTCTTACCTCATATGGGTCAATTTCAAAACATTCAGCTTTTGAATGATGCAACCATAGGGAATGGCCTTAACCTGGTAAAGGTGTACCTTGTGTACGCCAAGAGCACCATCTACTGCCTCCATAACTACTTCAAAGAAGCTTACCCAATTCAGAAGATGAGGTCTACTCTTTACAGGGCCAAACATTTTGGAGTCATGCTTAGTAAGTGTAATGTAGTTTATGAGGTCAGTTATAATACATTCCATGGCTTTGCTGATGAGGATTATGAGACTGATAGGTCTATAATTACGTGGCTTGCTTATAATGTTACTGTTATGGAAGGGTATCACCACTACAGTGTGCCACTTATGAATAAAACCAGTAGCTAAACATAGGTTAAACAGTTTAAGGAACTGGTCAGCAAGGGCATGTTTAACACTATTAAGCAAGCAATCAGATCTATTGTCAAGTGCTAAGGAGGAAGCATTTTTGATCTTGTTTAGCACTTTTAATAAATCATTTTAAAATATTTTGGGGTAATCTATTCAGGCTTTTTAAGGTTTTGAATAGAAGACTCAGGGTTAAAGTTGGCACTAAATTTGTTTGCAGGGATGTAAGGAGAATAAAACAAAGTACGGAGCAAACACCTTCTGAAAAAGCAATTGATAATAAAAGGAAAAGTTCAATACTCAGAAGGTGAACCAAGGCAGCAGCAATGAAAATACGAGTAGTCGGTGCAAATAAAACCACACAGGTCTCTTCACATATAGTCTCTCCACCAATAAACCACTCGCAGAGCAAAACAGCTATCGTAAAAAGGCAGTTTTATTGAGTAAGCGCTTTCACCAACACGGCTTCTTCAGACTCAAATACAAATGACTGAAGCACATATAATATACTATTAAAACCAGTAAAAAAAGCGGGAAACAACTCAATTAAGCAATTAGCGCAATAGCAATCAATTGAATTAAAAACTTCACTTTATACACAGGTTACTAAAGCTAATATAATGCTTTAAAAACATTCAATAACTGTAGAATGAACCAACAGTAATAAAACATTGCTGAAACATACTTCTCAATAAAATATAAATGTAAATGATCTATTTGATATATAAAAATAGGAAATGAAAAACTAAATATTAGTTAATAAGCCTTCAATCTTCTTATTTTCAAAAAGGGTCTGACAGAGACCTTAGCATTAAGGCCTGGTGGAACGTCGGATCTCAGTTTAATAATCCACATGTTTTCCCTATTCTCAGTGTGTGTTCTGATATCTCCCCCTCTAATATTGGCATTAACATGTTCAACTATCCTAAAAGTAAAAGTGTGCTGAATCCCAAACTCAGATACATGTTTGGCCAGTGCATTGCTGACATGCCCCATCCTGATGCTGTATAAGTGTTCGCGTATGCGATCCTTAAAGCGTCGGTTAGTTTTCCCTATATAGAAAGACTTACATAGGGAACAGGTAGCAAGATATATGACATTTCTGGACAAGCAATTACCATTAACTTTAAGGAAGTACTGTTGAACTAAGTTGAACTTATATTTAGTTTTTCATTTCCTATTTTTATATATCAAATAGATCATTTACATTTATATTTTATTGAGAAGTATGTTTCAGCAATGTTTTATTACTGTTGGTTCATTCTACAGTTATTGAATGTTTTTAAAGCATTATATTAGCTTTAGTAACCTGTGTATAAAGTGAAGTTTTTAATTCAATTGATTGCTATTGCGCTAATTGCTTAATTGAGTTGTTTCCCGCTTTTTTTACTGGTTTTAATAGTATATTATATGTGCTTCAGTCATTTGTATTTGAGTCTGAAGAAGCCATGTTGGTGAAAGCGCTTACTCAATAAAACTGCCTTTTTACGATAGCTGTTTTGCTCTGCGAGTGGTTTATTGGTGGAGAGACTATATGTGAAGAGACCTGTGTGGTTTTATTTGAACCGACTACTCGTATTTTCGTTGCTGCTGCCTTGGTTCACCTTCTGAGTATTGAACTTTTCCTTTTATTGTTTGCAGGGATACTGGCAATGTCTATTTGGTCAAAATAGGGGTGTCATTATGAATGCATTCAGTGCAGTTAGGTTTCGTAGTTTTCTAAGTAGTAAAAACTGGTTTAATACAGGCTTATTTACTTTAATGGTAAATATTACCATCAAAAGAAGGGAGTAGATATGGGGGCACCTTGTGCCTCCTTATATGCTAATTGTGTATTATATTTTTGGGAACAGAAATTTATACTACAGACTGATTGGATAAATTATATTACTAAATACACAAGATTTTTAGACAACGTTTGTCTGTTATGGAAAGGTTCTAAAGAAAAATTAGAAAAATGTTTCTGTTATATTAATGAGTCCACTGAGTTTTTGACTTTCACTTTGAATGTGAATGAAGACAATTTAGATTACTTGGATGTCACAATATATAAAGACTATGAGAAAGATTGTTTTCAGTCTAAAATATTTAGGAAAAAGACATTTTTGAATGCATATTTGCATTTTGAAAGTGGATATCCTTTTTATCAAAAAAGGGGAATAGTGAAAGGTCAAATGATTAGGGCCTCAAGAATGACAAGCCTAACGGAACAGTTTTTGAAAGAAGTGGATTTTATTACTACACTTTTTGTTGAGAGGGGCTATCCTAAAAGACTTATTGAGAATATAGCTAGGGAAGTCATAGAGAATAGGGACAAAAAAATGTTCCCATTATTGGGTAACGGAGGATTGGAAGTGGGTAAATGTTCCTCCAAGGTTCCTAAAAAGGAGGGTGCGTTTTTACACACCTTTTCATTGACTTCACCTGAAGTGGAAAGAATTGTTGCAAAATATTGGCCAGTGTTAATGGTGAATGATGACATTTCTGGTTTTTTACCTGTCCATCCCCATTTTATAAGGAAGAGAGATATGAACCTTAAGGAATGTATGGAAAGAATTGTAGAAGTACAGGGGGGACAAGGTAGAATCAAGAAAGGTACTTACAGGTGTGGTGCCTGTCATCAGTGCTGCTATATGCTGAACCAGGGTTCTCTATATATCCCATTGAGGAGATTTAACATTCAAGCTTCTCAATACTTTAATTGTAGGACCAAGGGGGTAGTATATTTGGACATGTGTATGAAATGCTCAAGTTTTTACATAGGGAAAACAGAAAGGCATTTGAATAGGAGAATTTACTAACATATGTACGAGGTTAGTAGAGGGAAAGATACAAATGCCTTTTACAAACATTCTCAAACCTGTAAAAATATGGATATAAAGTTTTTTGTATTGGAACAGTTGTGTATTGACCCCCGGGGTGGTAGTTGGGAATCCAGATTGGAGTACAAAGAGTTGCTTTGGCAACTGAGATTAGATGCGGGGAGAGCCCTGGGACTCAATGACAACATTAGCATTGGCAGTGTTTTAAAATTAAGTACTTCTAGATTATAATATTTTCATTGTATGTATGTACATATTATACATACTGCACAGTGTTGATACGAGTATGATCAGAAGTGTATTGTATTTCATTTGGTTTTTAAACAAACAAATGTAACAAATGTTTTAATTGTATCATTTAAAAAAAAGGTGATGTATGTATTCAATTCATTGGTGGGGAAGAGCTGTCACATGTTGTAATTATGTTATTTAAACTGATTGAACATAACGTTATGGGTTCTGATGAAGCCTGGCATTTGGACTGGGTGAAAGCACTTAACTTTACTGTGTTCACATTATGTTTTATGAATTTTTGAGGCAAAGCCTGTATTAAACCAGTTTTTATTACTTAAATTGCTCGGCTGGAGATCGTTTGTGGATCCGTATCCTGTGGGCTGGTGTCATTTTTCTTGGTTTGGGCTTGTGCTACTTTTTGTGTTTCTTAGTTTTCTAATGTAGCTAAATAGGTTCATAGGTGTTTACTAGGCTAACAACCACAAGGGCCTTTTTAAGTCTAGCCATGCATCCCAAATCTCTGACAAGTTCTGATACCCTTGATAAGTGTAAGCAGGGGCTTGGGAGATGAACCATTTACAAGCTAGGGCCTGGGAGATGAACCATTTACAAGCTAGGGCCTGGGAGATGAACCATTTATAAGCTAGGGCCTGGGAGATGAACCATTTGCAGTTTGCCTGTGTCCATTAGAGACATAGGTGGCAAACCAGGGATGGATTTCCTATTCCCTATCCAATTTTCCAAGTTGCACTTGAATTGGGTTAGGGCGGAACTCTGCTTCACATGGATGGGTAGCCTGTTCCAGAGATGGAGTAATCTCTGGCACACATACCTGTCTCTCTAACAGGTACTATTTATATCAAATGCAAGGTTTAAGTCTTTAGAATGGGTAATTCTGGTGCTGTTTGTTTTGTGAATATGCAGGAGGTCTATCAGAGTGGGATCTGACAATGCCCTGCATGTCAAGCATAGATCTCCCCTCAAAAGCCTGTAGGAGACAGAATACAGGGATAGAGCCTTGAGGCAGTCTGCATAGGACATTTTACTTAAGCCCTGTATTCTTTTAGTGAGGAACTTCTATCAACGTTCCAGTTGTTGGATATGCCTGGATAGGTACACACCAAAGGGGACATTGTACTCAGTGATAACACTGATACTTCCTTCAACTTAGATGCCATACCTTTGTTTATAAGTTGTGCAACATAGAAAGATTTACTTACTACTATAGACACGTGATGGTCAAAGGCTAGATTACTATCTATGTGTGTCCCTAAATCCATGACTACTGTGTCAACTCTAAGGGGTGTGTTGTCAATATGATATTTACCAGGGATGGATGACTTCCTGAAAGATACGATTATGCATTTGTTGGCATTTAGTTTTAGTCCATTGCACTGACACCAGTTGTTTGTCTGTATCAGCACCTCCTGGAGAACATTTGTGGCAGTGTTGGATTCCATGACAGCTCCTAATTTGCAGTCAGAGACCACTGAAATTAGCCTTGACTTCAGAGAAGTAAATGCCAAAAAGGAGAGGTCCAAGGACTGATCCCTGAGGGGCTCCACTTGTGACTGGCCTCTTTGTAGAAGTGGAATCCCCAATTCTAACCTCCTGGGTTCTACCTGTAAGTTGTCTATCCACCAGATAACATATGAGTTTGTAGCTAACCTTTTGAGTTTGTCAACAATGTCTAAGTGGGGTATTGTGTCAAATGCCTTGGCCAGGTCAGGGTAGGCAGTGTGAACCATTTTGCCCTTATCCATTGCTTTGCTGACCTTCTCAAAGAAGTCCACTAGGTTGGGTATGCACGATATGCCCTTGACTAAAGCAAACTGGGTTGTATCCTGTGTCTGGAGGTTTACTATATCACTATTGTTCATTTCCATGATAATTCTTTCCATGGCTTTACATATAAAACTACATATAAAGAAGGATATATAATTTTCTTTGGCTGTAGGGACCAGCCTAAGTTCACAGGATTCTTCAGCAGACCTAAAAGTGTTCTTCATTGTTTTAATGCTTTTGATATTTTCCTTGAGAAGAGTAACTTTGAATCTGCTATATATTTAAGAAGTTTCTTTCTTTTGTTGTAGAATTTTCTTATAATGATGGACCACCAAGGTGGTTTATTTTTGAATTTCCCATGATACTTAGTTCTGTTAAAGATTGCCAGTGCTATGCATTTTTCTAAATGAGTATAGAATTCTTTAGTGAAACTTGCTACTGTTGCAAGGTCAGGGTCGGTGCACTCATAGCAGTATTTTGCTGTTTCTTTCTACCAACTACTCAGAGGAGTTTTTGTTTAATAATCTAGGAATTTCGGTAATATCTTATATTGGAGTTATAGGTATCCCAGTTTTTTGAAGAGTAGTTACAGTAAAATAAATAATGGATTTGTTTTTTGCTAACAGTGAGATCTTTTAGAGCACATAGGAGTTTTCATGCATATAATGAAATAAAGCAGGTGTTCTATAACAAGCTATTACTTGATAAGTAATCCTATCTAGAGTAATCTATGGTTCAATGAGTTCAGTTTGTAGGGTCCCACAGAATCTACCTTCAGATAATATATTCCTTATCAAATATGGAGAGTTGATACTAGAATAGCCAGTTCTTGTGTAAACTCATAGAACTGATGTTTAAAGCATGACAAAAAAAAAATTAGATAATGGTATTTTAGCTGGATTCAGTGTACAGTGATCACTGAATTTGGGGCCCTATAGCTGCGGTGGTACAGCAGTAGTGTTGTTGTCTCACAGCAAGAGGTTCTCCTGTTTGATTCTCAGCTGGAATGCCTTCTGTGTGGAGTCTGCATGTCCTCCCTGTGGTTGAGTGGCCTCAGAAAGACATGTGTGAATTGGCGTGCCTTCGCTGAAAGTTGGGTGTTGGGCTGGCAACTCAGCACCATAAAAATCAACTGTCAATCATTAGCAGACCGGAGTTCTGCTGTGGCGACCCCTAACTGGGAAAAGCTGAAAAGACAAACAAAATTAGTTATTTGTCCTGTATAAAGTTACATGCCATGGTGTACTTTGTTGTTTAGGTCATTTAGCTGTGTCTGACACATTGTGACCTTAAGCACTTTTGCACACAAGGCCTGTCTGTCAACATCTGTTTCTTTAAGTTCTTGTAAAATTATAGTAACTGCTTTGTGATAAAGCTAAACCTCTTATGCTCCCTTTCCTTCTGCCTTTGATCATCCACGTCAGTGTCTTCTCCAGTGAATCCTATCTTTGCATTTCATGGCCATAGTATTTGAGTCTTACTTTTACTATCAGACCTTTCATTGAAAATTCTATTTTTTTCCCTGAATATTTACTACTTTAATTTTCATACAATTCATGGAATTCTCAAAAGTTTTCTGGTGTAATCTGCAGCCAAACATGGAGGAGTGAAAGCTTTGTGGTCTCTAAATCCTACTGAATAATTGTGGTGTAGTACACATTATTAGTCATAGAGCAGTCTAATATCATGACAGGCAGAGGTTTTGTAGAGACTTACCATTTGGTCTCCTTTTTGGATCAAGAAATTATGATTTTTTTTAAGATGGAAACATAATGGTTGTGACATGGAGAGTGGAGAGGTGGCTGGTCAGCCAGCAGGAGAGACTGCCATCACTGGACTCTAAAGTGGATTATCTACTGGGGGAAAAGCAAGAGGATAAAATGCAATCTCATGATTCTCAGAGTCTGGAATTACAATCTCAACTTGGGAAGCTGTATGACAAAATTGATTATATGAAGAATCAACCAAGGAGGAGAAGAAATATAAGACTGACTGGAACACCAGAAATTGTGTAAGATGTTGATTTGATTTCTTATTTTCATGGGAAACTACTAATTTTAACTAATGCAACTAATACAGGGGGAAGTAGGAAGCTTAACCCATTATGTCCATACAGTCAACCTCAACAAGTAATTTGCAAACTATATTTTGTTTGACTAAAGAATGGTTTCTGTTTAATACATACCTCTTGCATGGCATAAGATGAAAGGGGTACTGCCAGAGTCCTTTAGGAGTATACCAGAACTTTATTCTTGAAAAGACTGGTATATATATTATGGGGAGGTGGGAATTAAAGAAAATGTGCTGGTTTCTTGGGAGGTATACCCAGTGGTTCTTGTTGTGATAGTGGGATGCCAGAGAAGGAAAATCAGTTTCTCAGAAAAAGCACTGGAATTTATGAACATCATGAGACATGCTGAATTGTGTAGAGACAGTGTACCTCAGCATTGCAACAGAGTGGTGGAAATATCTATCTTGCTAACTCAGCTTCCTGTTGCAGAAGAGTTACATGCTATTGAATGGTCAGGTGGCAAGAGGAGGACCCAGAAGGAGGATGAAAGAGGTGAAATAGCAGAAATAATCAGTAGTGAGAAAGTTCAGGAGACAAGGAAACTAGGTATTCTACATCATCAGAGGACACTAGACTCAATGTGATGTCTAAACGCACAAACTCAAAAGGAAAGCACAGTCTAGGAAAAAAGTCAGGAGGCCTGCATCTGAAGAAAGACTGAGACACAGATGTCCGGAGCAGCTTACATCCAGGTTGATGGTCAGTGGAACTAAGTTCAGGAAGAAGTCAGGAAGACTACTAGAATAGTGTATGACAAGGTCATCCAAGCATAGGGTGAAGTGAAAGAAAAGTAGAACAGCAGGATAGATATACACTGGTTACTCATTTAGCCAAGAAAACATAATGTGACATTTGTTAAATAATGGACGAAAAACGTTGGTACTTACGTATTATAGCAACCACATTTGCAACTGCAATAATTCGTCATGTTTGACTCAGACTATATCTCAACTTTAAAATGGTTGTGTAAAGTGTTAAGTAGTACTCTGATATTGTTAATGGGTTAGGAAGAGGAATAAAGGTCAAATTCTTGTTTGGGGGTAGTGTCCTTTACTGATGTCAGGTCATGAATAATGCAATCACGATGCCTGCTGCTTCTCAGTGTGGTGAAGAATGACCGCTATTTTTTATTTTTTTTTTTCAATAATTTTTATTTATTCTTTTCATCAATACAGAATAGCAAGCAAAATGCAACAAAGAGAGGGAACACATTTGTACAATAAACAGTTGTTATACATTGAGAGTAATACAAAAAGAAGTAAAACAATCAAACAATACTATCTACACTATGGGGAACATTTTGTTAAATGATTAGTAGTTAGATTGGGAACCAATGTTCATAGAGCAAATGAAGAATGACGAGCACTGACCCCACAACAGTTGCAATAATGCAAATAAATACTAGTAACTAACGCAGCTCAGGCTTTCTCCATAGTGGTACTTGTGGGGCAGGGGTGGTAAACTTTATCCTGCTTCACACGCATACTTGTTTATCTCTAAAGTTGTGTACTCAGAAATGACCCTTACAGCAGAAACTACAGGTGCTGCTGTAGATGGTGAATGATTCCCCTACACAGGAAAATAAATACATGTAATAAATAAATTTAACAGAGTTGGAAAGGCATCGCTTCTGTTGCTCAGAACATTGTGAGTTTGATTAATCCTAACATTAAAGAGGACTGCAAAGCAGCAGTCATGTGTCTACTTCAGACAAGAGCTCTACCTGCAATTATTCCTCCTTGTATGTGCCAAAGAATGTGACCCAAAACTGTTTAACAGTTTACACCACCAGTCTTTCACTAACACACATAGTTTGGCAGAAAACATTATAAAGTATGCCACCTGCGAAAAGTGGTTGCGATAATACGTAAGTACCAAAACTTTACATGGACTGAATATTATATCTGCAAGCTATGTATTTATATGTGGAGCCATTGACTATGGGGGGGACTACTTTGATGTGTGCTTAAATCCTGTATAATTTGATAGTATTGAAATATTGGGAGAGGTGTATAATGAGGTATGAAAATGGATGATACTCGTCAGAAGATAAGCAATATGTTTTGTTTGTCCTGAAGAAATGTAATGTTGTGAACTGATTTACAGCCTGCTTATAGTAAATTTGTTTATACTCTGGAAGTAAAGCAACTTATTTTCCAATGTATATAGGACAATACACACTGATGCTCAGATCTGTAATCAGTTTATTAAGCAGATTGTTTATTTTTAGTATACATCTCAGGTATTATGCTAACATTGTAAATACAAATCAGTTAAACAGCATGGAGTGTCCAACATGTCAAAGTTACAAGTGTTTATATTGCTAGTTATAACTGAAAACACCTTATATGTCCTGATTAATAATGTGATGATTTGCAGACTGCTTATTTGCAAGCCTGCTAATTAACCTGAAGATAAACAATTTACTATATAAAGTATTCATGAATAATATACTTCAGCAATAGGGCTTGTAGCCAGATTATCCAACAGGCAGGTTTTCAGTATGAGAGCTTATTATATTAAGGCTGCAACTTCAATTTGGTATTTCCTGGCCAGAGTCTAGTCTTTATTGTACTATAAGAATGCAGTTTTCAGGTTAGTAATGCATACATTGTTAAGCACATGCAAATACAACCTTCTGTGCACTGCTAAGTATAGTTTCAATGACAACCTGCTTAGGGTCATACATTTCAAGGGGAATCAACACTAGGCAACATCAGGAGGTCAGTAGTATGACATATATAAGAAAGGCAGGCATACTACACTATGACCACATGACTTTTAGTCTAATGTTCTAGCATATAGGTCTCTGATAAGAGAGTTTGTTAGTTATTATATTAAGCTAGCAATTACAGTTGAATTTATCCTGGTTTGAGGCCAGAGCTTAGCCTTTCTGTTGCTTTGTAAGAAAGTTACTTTCAAAGTAGAAACATTGTCACTGTCAGGTGCCTACAAACACATTTCCATACGCACTGTTAAATATTGCTGCTATAACAAACTGTTTAGGCTCAAAGAGCTAAGTGGAAAGTAACACTAAACAGTTTTGAAATATGCAGAGTGCCATATAAGGTTTGCAGGAATGGTACACAGTTTTTATGACTGTATGAATGTTGCATTCACAAACTAGTTGTACGTTTTGGTCAGAGCTCATCTCTTTTACCATGAGTGTCTTTTTCAGAGTAGGATCAGTCACACTACAAGATTCACATCCCAAGACTGAAAGGTTAATATATTTGTACTTCTGAGGCTGCTATAATGTATTTCTGAGTAACAGAATACCTCAGTGATCCTGGAAACTTGCTGTGAACTTAATAAAGAGTGGTGTAAGATGCAGGGGACTGTTATATAAGCAGCAATTTTACAAAAAAAATGGTAGGCTTGCACTGTTTAATGGGATGTAATTATCTGGTTAGTACTCAAGGTATTTATTGGAGGTTTGAAAAGGCTATTGCAGCTTAATTAATTTTTAAAGTGTGGTCTGAAGTATATTTTCCAGGGTTTGGGCTAAATTGTGCAATCAACAGTTAATGGAAACTTGTGGACTTTTTACTGAGCCAGAAAAGCAATGAAGAACATTGTCTTTATGTTAAACTAAGTCTGAAAACTGATCACTTATTGTATACTTTGATGTGCAATTGTACTATTTTCTTGACTGTATTTTGTCAAATGTATACCTCTATTGGTGCAAAAAGATTGCAGTTTAGCAACTTAATCAAAGTACAGTATTTCTCTATGTAATTTCAGAATAGGTCAAACTTGTTCTTTGCATATAAAATCAGTTCCATACATGATGTCTATACACAATATTTTGCCGATATGGTACATTCAACATCTACTGAACTGGAAAATATTTTATTTTGTATCTGTCCACAGTTATGTCTTTTAAAGTGACAGTACAATATTTGGACAAAAACATAATTTCCAAATGTGGTGGAAAATAGCCTTTCTTGTAGGTCTGTCCTCAAAGACTGGATTAACTAATTTTATAAGATGTACAGAATTTTTTGATGGGGCACGAGGTCATACTTACAGTTTCTCCTGGTATGGTATATCTATAATAGGGCACATTTAATTCAGCTCAGAGACACACTATGAATCTAACCCTTAAAGTGTGGTATATGTAGTCTGATCGGTAACTAATAAGAACAGTGAGAACCACTCGTTAACTTCAAATAATTGGGAAGGCCCTGGGACTCTGTTTATATAAGTAAAGTTAATTACGTGTTTATGCTGGGATATAGATAAGTTATATGCTGGTTTGTTACGTATTTTTTTCATGTATATTTAATGTAGGGGTGAAATCTTCCACTCGAGTTTATGGCTGTAGATTACGTTACTCAATTTGCACCAACCTTAATACTTGAAGTTTTTTAGTACAATTCAGGGAAGTCTTCTAGCACAAGATATAGGGACAAGTGGCATAGGCTAGTTTATGTTGCATAGGGAAACCGTGGGGACCAGAGTAAGAGATGGATCCTTGGAAGTGTAAGATCTTATTTTTGGAAATGGAGCAGTGAACAAATGGAAAATGAAGAGCCTGATTCCATCTAGGATGCAGATAGAACTCACTATGAGTGCCAATGAGGGTCAGAATGCTGGGTATAGACCCAGGAAGGGTTAAATAACCTATACAGATTCAGCTTAGGAAGAGGAGATCAGTGGAGAGCCTTCAATTGTATTGATGTCTGAGAAAAGGAAGAGAAGGAAACCAGTCTGGTGGACCCCTGCCATAAACAGGCTATACAATAGAAGGAGGAAACTAGTTCAAAAAAAAAAATCAAATCATAAGAAGGAAATACATCCCTGATCAGTATCAGTAAGAAACTAAGGTCCATCATAAAATCATCCAAGGCTAACTTTGAAAGAAAAATAGCAAAGGATTCGAAAGATAACCACAAAGCCTTCTTTAACTATGTCAAGAATCTAAGTGGCAACTTGCAGATATGCTCTGAGCCATTGCAAAATAGCACAAAATATACTGAACCTACTGATATTGCCAACATCTTGGCAGATAGATTCAGTGCAAACTTCACCCCCCTCTCACCCCCAAAAGGGCCCACAACAATACCGGAAAAGTGTAGTGTCCCGGAAATTACAGATGCACAGGTGTAAATCATAGCATCAATGGGGCCAGATGGTGTCCCAGGCTGCATCTTACATGAACTACAGAACAAGCTAACCCCCCACCTAAACACACTGTTCAACCTCGGCATCTCCACAGGCTACGTGTCCATAGAATGGTGTACAGCATCGGTTATTCCGCTCCACAAAGGAGGGGCCACAACTGAACCTGGTAACTATTGCCCCATAAGCCTGACTAGCCTGGTCTGCAAGGCTATGGAGCACATCATCATGGAACTCATTAACAAAGACATTGGGAACCTCCAAACACTTGACCCGACCCAGTTCAGCTTTGTTAAGGGCAGATCATGCCTACTAAACCTGGTTGACTTCTTTGAGACAGTCACCAAGGTCATAGATGAGGGGAAGGTGGTTCACGCAGCCTACCTTGACCTCGCCAAGGCTTTTGATACCATTCCCTACTCAGGAATTATAGAAAAACTCACCAGCTTGAACATAAACCTCTATGTCACGAGATGGGTTGCCAACTGGCTTACAGACAGAATTCACATGGTAAGAATACCGGGCTCCAGGTCCAACTCTAAACCAGTCACAAGTGGTGTCCCACAAGGCTCGGTCCTGGGACCCTTGCTGTTCGGCATATACTTCTCAGAAGTACAGGCAAACACAGGAGGACTATGGCTAACCAAGTTCACCGATAACTGCAAACTGGGAGCCATAACTGACTCTCCTGCTGACATGGACATTCTCCAAACGGGCCTTACTGAGACGGACACCTAGTGTCAAATTCATGGTCTCAAGCTAAATGCCAAAAAAGGCATAGTCATCCCATTTGGGAAAAAAAAAACACCCATGAATTACCACATAGGTGGCAGCCCCCTTAATACAGAAGAGGTAATAAGAGATCTGGGGACCCAGGTAGATAGTAATCTCTCCTTTGACAATCATATTGCCAAAGTAGTTAGGAAATCCTTCTATGTAGCCCATCTAATTACTAAAGAGTTCGCATCTAGAAATAAAGAGATTATAGTGCCCCTCTACTCATCATTCATCAGATCCATCATAGAGTACAATGCCCCTTTTGGGATGTACCTCACAAGACACTTCCAACAGCTGGAAAGACCACAAAAGTACCTCACCAAGAGGATTACTGGCCTCAAACATATGTCCTATGCAGCCCGACTGGAAAAACTTCGGCTATACTCAGTGGCATATCGCTTACTCAGAGGTGATCTCTGCCTGACTTACAAAGCCATGTCCAACTCAGAATTGATGGACATGCTCCACATAAAGAAATCCAAGTCACTGCGAGCCACTCGCTCTAGTGAGCTAAACCTTGCCACAACAATAAATAGAACATGCTGGAGGGATAGATTCCTGTCACAGAGACTTCCCATGCTTTGGAACAAAATTCCTAACTACATTAGGCAGAGCCCCTCACTAACACTCTTCAAGAGAAACCTTGTTGAGTGGATGGGTAACAGAAAATACACAAAACACACGAACACAGTTGAGTAAAAGCAAAACACCTTTATCAAACACAGAGCTTTCAGGATAACTCCCTTCTTCAATGATTGACACAAGGCACAATTAAAGTTCAATTTAAATACACCCACAACACGTCACATGGCCTGCAGCCAAAGTCATGTGACCAACTACATCAACATTTAAAACATTCTTATTATATATTTAACTACTTATTTGGCAATTTAATGCTCCTAACCTATACATTTCTATATCAACTGAAAACATACTTTATTTCAATGCCCTCCATCCCCTTTATTATCATATAAAATTTTTTGATGTATTTATAAAAGTTTTTAAAAAGGCATATACCTTAAATATTTATATCTTACCATTTAAGGCTTTTAAGTATTTCTCAATGGTCACTTCAGTTTACTATGTTGTAACCTTACTAGTACCGGTTTTAGAGAGACTGCTGTATTTAGACCTGGTTGAGTGTCTGCTGACAAACGTACTATCCATTCATATTCCCTAACCTCCAGTAGATTACACATATCACCCCCTCTCAATGTTTTAGTTAACATGTCTATTACTCTGAACTTGAACATATGTTCATCTCCTTGTTCCTTTATATGCTTAAACAGAGCATTTGTTTCACATTGTCTTCTAATATTAGATTTATGTTCAACTATACGGTCCTTGAGTCTCCTTGTTGTCATTCCAACATAAAATGAGGGGCATGCAACGCAGGTTGCTATGTAGATTACAAAGCTAGAAGTGCATGTGGCTACACCATAGAAGTTATAAAATTTATTCGTAACTGGGTGCTTAAAGGTACTATTAGACATTGAGTCATCACCCTGGGCTGGTGCTATGTCACTGCAACAACTACAGTTGTAACAGCATATCGTACCTCTAGTCCTCCCCTCTGGTTGACTAATAGGAATATATGTAAAGTCCTTATAACATAATAGGGATTTCAATGACCTCTTGTTCCTATATGTAAAGGAGGGTGTATCACCCACCACTGCCTTAACATCATCCTGCGCTAACAATATTTTCCAGTATTTATTTATCACTCGTCTAACTATGTAAGTCTTTCTATTATAAGATGTGATAAATCTTATTTTTACATCATTTTGCTTATCATCTATACAATTAGCAATGTTATCATTATCAGGTGATAGTATGGGTTTATATAGTGTCTGTCTATTGGTTTCTACCATTTCCCTTGTGTTCTTTATTAGTATTTGAGAGTATCCACTTGCTGTGAATTCCTCACATATTTCATCCATTTGTTTTGAGAAAGCCTCTTCTGTATTATTTAGTCTACTGACCCTTATAAGTTGGGCTTTCACTATACCCTTGAATACATGGGGAGCATGCATACTAGAGGCTTCCAAGTATCGTCCGGATGAAACTTCCTTTTTGTAGATGGTAGTGACAAACTTATTATCATGTATTTTCAAGTTTAAATCCAGAAAATTAATACTGTTGTCTGAGTACTCCATCTTAAATTTCAGAAAAGATGTTGTGTTATTTATATAACCAATGAAATCTATCAAATCGGTGGGGGGACCCTTCCATATAAGGAAACAATCATCTACGAATCTCTGATAAAAGTGAATGCTGTTATTCATAAATCTACCACCATCATATAGATACATCTTTTCCCATTGGTACAATACTATGTTGGCATATGTATTGGCTACGGGGGTACCCATCACCACCCGGTCAGCTGTAAGTAGTGTTTTTCATTGAATACAAATACATTATTTCGCAATACTACATCCAACAGCATACAGATGTTATCAGTGTGTCTGGATGTAAACTTCGAATTCTGTGTGAGGAATTCACATACTAATTCTATTCCATAATCAATTGGAATTACAGTAAATAATGATGCAATATCTAACACAACCATGAATAGGTCACCTCGTCCCCATACTAACTCCTTCATGTCTAGCTGCCACTTATTCAATTTTATTAAAAAATCTGTTGTATCTTTAATTACTGTTGTACAAAAAGATAACAATGGTTGTAATTGTCTCTGCAGATACAAGGAGATGGGCTCCGTGACCCATCCATTACCTGAAACGATGGGTCGCATGGGGGGATCTTCCTTACTCTTATGGACTTTAGGGATCCCATATAATTGCGGTGTTATAGGACTAGTCACAGTAAAAAAGTGGAACAAGTCCAAAGTAATGTCACCAGATAACCGGATCTCATATATACACATATTAACATAAGAAATGTATTTCTTCACTTCTAGACTGGATATTGATCTAAAAGCTGCCTCATCTCTAAGTAAACTTAAAACTGATTCTATATATTTAGTTTTATCCATAATTACTATGGAACCCCCTTTGTCCGCTTGCTTTATGACTATATTGGGTTCCAGTCTTAATTCTTTCAGAGCTAAATTTTCAGTATATGTAAGATTAAAAATACTACTATTTGCTTTCACATCATATGTATTCCTTAATTCTAATTCGCATAAATCATTAAAGGCAGTCAGAATAGGTATATTATTATTATTATTATTATTATTATTATTATTATTATTATTTGGAATGAACGTGCTGCGTCTCTTGCAATTCCTTTCAAATGTTGTCTCACTCCCAAAGATTAACTTCAGAGCCAAGTTTCTCACAAACATTTTCAAGTCAGTTAACACATTAACTATATCATCAGAACTAGTTGGGATAAACCCCAGTCCTTTGCTCAACACAGAATAATGTCCAGCTCCTATATTGAAAGAAGATAGATTCAATATACCTGCCATCACTTTCTGGCTAGCTTCGTTTGTTTTGGCGAAGTTGAAAGTTTGCGTTTATTGTCCAATATCAAAGGTCCCTTTGTTGCTACTCTGCCCCTTGAAACAGACCTAGATGGTGTCTGTTGCTCCTTAACTCTTTCCTGTTGCTGGAGCTGAAAGGGTTTATTAAATAATTATACGTGGGTTGGAAGGTTTTTCTAGTAGTTCCAAATTGTTCATTTGCTGTTGTTATGTCGGATAGCAAGGATCCTGTAGATGTTCGCACGCCATCTTTGTTGGTAGCAGCCCCATCTGACGCTTCTGCTAGCGTGGTCGTCACCACGTTACCAGCGTGAGGCTGTGATGGTACTAGGGGCGTGTTACTGTTCGCGGCTGATGTATTAGTATCTACAAAATCATCTAGCGTATCTAGATGTACAACAGGTGTTTTTAGGGCATCGGAACTGTTATTATTACTAGGATTAGTACTTATTCTCCTAGTGTTTACGGCTTTATCTGTTCTGGGCCAAGAGAAAATATTGCCAGACTGAAAGTCGCCAATGTCTCTAAGGAGCTTACGTTTTTTCGTTGTCTCCAATCTGTTTGTGAGGGAACCCCCATCTGTAGGGCCATCTATGAACTGGTCAGTGCGTGGAACCATTTGGTTCCTATGTTACTCACTGGACACGCATCTGTGAACTCCAGGAGCATAGTGTGAGGATTGCAGTCAGTACTTGGTGATGGTGATGATTTACTGCCATCGCATCTCTGACTGGTCATATGTCACATGAAACATTGGTATGACAGACACTGTCTGGGGTTCTCAGTGACATGCCAATAATGCACCACTGTTCATAGCTACAGTCACAAGTCTTCTACACTTTGTACAGATGTCATGCAGTGTATATGCATGTGTTGTGCTCCCTCTGCAAATGTATACCATCTGTTGTGTTGGGTTGATGGTCATATCTATGCATGCTGTTATAAGTAATCCTGAATGCTATTGACTATTACTAAGCCATATCTGTGTTAAAACTGCAACGCCATAGGCTGTATGGGTTTGGAGGTCCTGGCAGAACCTCCTGACCCACTTCAGCTTGCCATGGCACCGGACACCAGCACATCTGGGGCCCAGCCTTGGACCTCCACCTCTATTGGCTCTGCACCACCTTCTGGTGGAACCGCCACTGAGGATGGGGCTTGTCCCCCGGGAGCAGGTCCAGACAGTAACATGTCCTCTGTCGTACAGTCCCGGACGTGGTGCGTAGGGGGCTCAATAAGGGTTGTTGAGGCCAGATACGCCAGCTCGAGGGCAGAGTGTCACATTTACAGGGTGAGCCTGCCCCTCCTATACAGCCCCCAGCACTGCCACCTTTGCGGCTGTTTTGGTGTAGTGGTGGCTTCCCATGGCTGTGGACCTCCATCCCACTGTTTCCATCTGGGGGCTCATGGTCTTGTACTGCCGAACACCCCTCACCGTCCAAGGTGTATCCCCCCACATGTGTCATATACCGACCCTGTATGCTGTCTTGTCTGTCATCCTACCTAACCCAACCTATCCTCCACGAGCATACCTAATCTCCTTCCCCCACATCCCACTCTCACCCTACAGAAACAAAAGGCCAATCGGTTCCTAGAACAACTTTTGCCCCATACATAGCTGTCCATTTCACACATGTGTCCACTGGACACATGTAACCCTTTTAATATGCATCAGAACATACTCCAGTTGTCCTCACCCCTGTCTCTCAGGCACACAATCCTGGTATGCACATGACTCCTAAAGGTTCCAGGTACACGTGATGCAGACAGCCCCATTGTACACACAGCACTGCTGGTCCCTCTATGGTTACCCCATTTACCTTTTTCATGATGATGTTGCACACAGCACCTTGAAAGAGTACTGTTCTCACATAATGATTGGACAGGAACTGTTGTGTTAATGTAAATAAAATGCACAGAGTGATGTATTTGGCCAATGTACAAATATTTGCGTGTATTAATGACAAATGTCTGTCTGAGGGAGTCTTGATATTACATAGGACGACACCACTACATAATACAGGTGATGCTGATGTTTCCCTTTTCATTCCTTTGTAATGCTTTGTTGTCACATGGGATGTTCCTGATATATCTATATATATGTATCTATATGCTGGACATAAACACTCACACATACATCTACATGATGGAATACATTTCCTATACTGTTGAATGACTGTGCTGGATGATATATTTGTGATAACATCCAATGTCTGTATATCTGCCATGGCTTAGTGGTAAATCACAATAGCTGTGTGTGCAGGGTCCTGGTTTTGAGCCTTGCAGAGGCTGTTTATTTTGTTGCTGGGCAGAATAAGGCCGTTGGATATGGAGTGATTAAGGCACATTAAAGCTGTTGTGAGCGGGTGTGTGTAGGTTTGTGCAGAGCTAAGCAATGCTAACCTCCGGATGCAGTTTCTTACACTCAGTTAGCCTCTACATTGCTTCACCAGTGTAATACTCGCATACTGGCGGCCAAACAGGCTTACACCCGCTTGCTCATGCACTTGCAGTTGCACTGCATTTGGTGTTTGCATCTGACACTCACACCCCTGGGTGGGAGTGAGGACTACGCTATTACCTTGTGATGCCTATTACATCAGATAACATGCCTACAGTATCAAGAATGGCTGCACATTAGGTGAAAGCATGCCGTTCGACTGTATGGAATCCGTGGCCTGTCCAGAGGTTGATTCATATTATTGGTGTGTTCCTCTTACAATCTGCACCTGTCTGGCTAATACATGGGAAATGACACTCTTCAATACAAACAAGTAATTGGGTTTTGGAACTCACATCCTTCAGCCGAGTCATGCTACTGCATACCTAATATTCTATCATCTTTCTAAGGTTGTCAGTGGAATATGCGCTTTCTGTCCCTATCAGACCTCTCATACGATTGAGGAAAAATATCAACTGAATCAGAGACATGTCATAACAACATCAGAGACACATTTAAATTATTAGTGCTGTTAACCTGACACATTGACAGGCTCAGAGCATATGAATTCATACACATTTTCTGAGGTAAATGATGTTTATAACCCTTAATTGTCATTATTCATTACATGTAATTTACCACCTTTTCTCCAAAAGTCACTAGTTTTAGAAGGGATTAAGTGGGACAGAGTTAGAAATTGAGTCGGAATCAGGGACATCCCTGGAAATCGGGGTCAGTTCAGAGGTATGGTCCCTATTTGTTCCCCCAATGGTTTATGTCCTGTCCAATGGATTTGCTCTTAGGGGTTGAGAGGTATGGGTGTCAGCTATGCCCATTTCGGGATATTACATACATCCCTGGTCCTAATACAACTGCACCAGCCAACATCTGCATGCCTAGGCCCATAATTGCATATCCATAACTCCCCCACCTTCCCCTCCTTTACAGCACTCATCCTTACTGTGGGTGCAGGTGGGGTATAAACACACCACTACACAATGCCCACTCTCCGCGTGTTGGGACACATGTCGTACATTGTGTCGACCCATGGGTTATCAGACTTGCACAACCTACAGGTCCGTGTACGTCTACAGCCTGGTTTGATGAATCATTACTGAGACTGACTCCGATGATCATTCATTTTTGGTGTCCCACAAGGGACATCAATGTCTATGTTTCAAGATTAGACCTGACAGGTCTCTCCCACTGGTAGTATCCTGCCGGTGGTCTGGGAAGCAGTGGTGTGTTTACTTTTATTGTATGTCTGTATGTCTCACTGGCCTAGCTGGGGGGGTGAGGGGGTTGATGCTATGTGTTACACGTTTGTTTATTAGACCCATCACCCCCATATGCACAGCCTTTGAACATATGTAAGTCGTAACTGCTGTATCATATCCTAGCTATATATATATGTGTATATTTACAGTCACACACACACACACACATATATATATATATATATATATATATATGCATTACTATTTATAGATATATCTGTATATGTATGCATACATGTATATATTTATATATTGCTGCCTATATATATATATATATATATATATATATATATATATATATATATATATATATCTAACAACATATGGGTCTATGGGTGTCTGCATATGTATATATATATATATATATATATATATATATATATATATATATATATATATATATATATATATATATATGTATATATAGATATATAGATATATATATATATATATATATATATATATATATATATATATATATCTAACAACATATGGGTCTATGGGTGTCTGCATATGTATATATATATATATATATATATATATATATATATATATATATATGGGTATATATATGTATTCTGTCTCTGTATGTATACATTTGTACTACGAAGAGGGAGAGGCTTACCTCTATGTCACTATGGGTGGATATACACACACATACCTCTACATATATACATCTACATCTGGTTATTCCGTTCCTTGCCATATACATTACACTTTGCTGCAGTGGGACTCGTAGTGGGTGTGGCTGCTCGTTGGGCGACGCCTCTGCCCAGTGAACACATTTGCTTACATCCCTGGGGCTGTCCATATATACCCACATCAGCCAACACCTGCACACCTAGACCCATAAGTAGCTACCCATAGTTCCCCCACCCGCACCTCCTCTACAGCACCCATCCTTACTCTGGGTCCTGGTCGGTTCTGAACACACCACTATATGCTGCCCACTCTCCACTTCACGGTCACATTTCATACAATTGTCTCTACCCATGGGTCATCAGGCGTTCCCACCCTTGTATGCCGGGTATGTATACACCCCAGCCAGAATGTTCGGTTTATCACCTTCTTTTGTTCTTGCCAATTTTTGGGGTGTCTCGCAAGGGACGCTCCTGTCTGTGTTCCAAGATTAGAATTCACAGGTGCACTGTGTACCCCCCCGGTTATACCCTGCCTGTGGTCTGGGGAGCAGTGGACTCTTTACATTGTTTATGTGTATGTTTCCCGTGTCCGACAGGGGGGGGGTAGGTCATGCTACATGTTTCATATTTCTTGCTTGAACCCCTCACTTCCATTGGCATAGCCTGTGAACATATGTCATTCTTGTGCGCTGTTTCCTATCATAGCTGTATATCTGTGTACATCTACGCACACACACACACACACACACACACATATATATATATATATATATATATATATACACACGTATATGTATATGTCTGCAACCATATATATGCGTGTGTCTGTAAAGCAATGCATACCCCGCGCAAACGCACTTACACATGCTTACTGGTGTTTATATATGCTTAAACCTGCTTACTAGTGCCTTATTCATTATGACACAGACACTTCGCTCCAGTTAACTTTTAATTGTTATTTTGCTGGTGATACAGTGGACAGATGTCGCAATATGTTCATGTACAGATTGCCAATGTTAAATGGTATGTGCTGCAGTGGGATTAGGAACAGGAATGTCTGTTAGGTGGTTGCTCTAACCGATACATTATTGCTGTGCTGCTTCATTTGCATATATATCCATATACCCATGGCTCCTGGCTCCCCAAACACCCACCCCAATGCCTCCCTAACACTGCAGTCATCCATTCTCCTGTTGGATTTGCGGTGTACACATTGGCTACTCCCTACTCCTGTAGACACATCCCATCGGTTGACTCACTCCACATATCCTCAGAACTCCCAAACTTTTATTCCACAAACATTGGTGACATGAGCGACCAAAAGGACAATATTCACAATTTTTGGGTTGTCCCACATGGGACACGCATGTCTTTATGTCAAGATTAGACTCTATACATCATTACATCCTTACTCCCGTTAACATAACACTACAATAAATTAATAAGTATGACTATGTGGTAACGCACACGTTACACATGAGAGCCTAATTATGTACATGTTTAGCATGTTTCTTTTACAAATAGACTGGTTTTGTAATTGGCGTTGCCATAGCAGGCAGATCACAGGAATGATTCCATGTGTGTGAAAGTCCTCACATTTGATTTTTTTAGCACAGCACTGACTTCAGACATTGTACACACTTCTGCGTTTTAGCAGTTTTGTCCCTTCCCTCTTATGCACAACCTATTATTCTGTCTACTGTCAAGGTTTGCAAAGGCACATTCATGTCATTTATGTCTGCAAATGGAATGAATGTGTTACAGAGAATGTACTTCTACATATAGATGTCTGCATGTGTGTATGCATATATACTTATAACAAACTCACTGACCTCCAGGAGGCGGTCCAATTAGAACCAGCCCATTCAACCCTGGCATGCCTGGATCCATAATTTCATACCCATAGTTCCTCCACCCCACCCGAGTTCAACATACATGCATACCATCCATTGTCCAGTTGTTATCGCAACCATGACACACCTCCAAACATTGCCCTCTCCCGAGCGTTAGGGGCCCTACATGTATGTTGTCCCAATCCATGTATTCTCAGGCTCTCCCACCATTTAGTCCTTGAACATACCTGCCCTTGCTTGTGTAATGGTTGGATGGCCAAATAGCCTATCAATCTTCGGGTAGTCCCACCAGGGACTACCCTCTGTGTGTAAAGTAGACTTAGCAGATCAACAATGTTAATCCCACTGGTAATATCCTGCCTGTGGTGTGAGTAGCAGTGCTCTGCTCACTCCTGCCCAGCTGGATATGACATACACTGACAGCACTATATAATACTGGGGTTGCTGTTGATTCCATTCTCATTACTTTTGTATGCTTTATTGTTACGTCGTTCTTGCTTCATATATATATATATATATATATATATATTATATATCTGTGCATACTTATATACATTTCATATGCTGGGCACTGCCTAGAGCCGTGCAAGCGTAGTCAGACTTGTTTACTGGTACTTATATATGTTTACTGCTGCTTATTTGTGCTTACTAGTGTCTTATTCATTATAACAGTGCCACTTTGATTGAATGATATTCAAGTTAAATATCTGATGCGATACTCTTATGTCAGTTTTACAGCAAAAATTCATCCCACATGGAAAATGATATGTGTTATTGTTGGGCTCGAACTGTGAATGCCTGTTGATTAGGCGGATGCTCTAAACACTACACTATTGACATTTACATTGATTCTGCATGTTTTTGTCTATTTGAATGAATTTGATGTGTGAGCTACGCTCGGCAGAGGGTAGCAACATGCAAACACGCTGCACTTTGCTTACACCTTCGATATTGCAGCAATAAAAATGTATAATAGGGACACAGGGAATCTAATTGTGAAAGTTCTAGGGACAGGGTTCAACATTCCACTACGGGCTTGTGTGTGTACTACTTCGATTTTATTTCACTGTTTGTGGACACTCTTGTATGCATAGCATACGTTTCGGTATCCACAGACACAGAATTACTGACTTACTATTAGGGGCGGGCTCTACTAGTAGGCATAGTAGATTTTGCAACTGTCAGGACATGTTTACGCCTCCACAGAGCACTTGTACACACCCCCTGCACTCACTTCTTTTGCACGTTGAGGGTGTGGCGGTGTGCCCTCATACATACTCATATGGCGCTGCTGCACCATCTGTTGTGAGGACGCTCGGCGCAAGGCAACCATCTTTGCGCCAAGCTTCTTGAATCCCGGGGTTAGTCTTTCATAATTACTTAAATTGTATTCATGTTTGTTTTCTTATAAGGCTTCCATTTTGTTGCTCCACATTCAAGTTTGGATCTAATATAAATAACAACCAATGATTTCATCATTTCTGATTTCCTAGACTTTACAAATCTTTTTACACATCTAAACCTATCTTTAAGTTAGCTATTATTAACCATTTTGTTGATATGAATAGAAAATCTCAAAGCTGGGTCTACCAATATACCAAGGTCCTTAAATGAATCTACAGATTCAATCACTGTGTGCTGTTGTAAATATTCACCTTTCAAGCTATGTCTCCCAATATGTCATATGCTTAGTTTTTTATGTTTATCAGCATACTATTCTCCTCAGCCCAAATAGTCAATTCAGTCACGTTCTTTTGCAGGCATGCCCTATCTGTAACTTATGTAATCAGTTTATCCATTTTCAACTCATTTGCATACAGACTGCAGAACACCTCAGATGAAAAAGATTGATCTGAAAGCTACAATCTAAACAAGTATGGTCCTAGGACAGAGCCCTGTGGGACATTTTGACTGTAACCCTGAATTTAAACTGTTCAGTTGCTGTATTATACTTGCCATATCCTATTTAAGCCATGCAGCTAGCCATCTTACATCAGTACCTAGTTGTTCTAATTTATTGATCAGTGTTTTGTATATGACCCTATCAAATGGTAGTGTTAATTCTATATAAATTACACAATTTATTATTTATAACTGTTATTATTATTGTCATAGAATATTCTGTTATAGGTGGTTATAGATCTATATGATGAAATTCTTCTTCTTTCAGCTTTTCCCGGTTAGAGGTCGCCACAGCGGATCACCTGTCTGCTCATGATTGGCAGTGGAGTTTTTTAAGGTGTCGAGTTGCCAGCCCGGCGCCCAACCTTCCACAGAAGGCACACACATGCACACACTCATGCCTAGGGCCAATTTAGAGTATCCAATCCACCTACAGCATGTCTTTGGGATGCAGGAGGAAACCGGGGCACCCGGAGGAAACCCACGTGACCACAGGGAGGACATGCAAACTCCGCACAGAAGGCACCCCAGCTGAGGATCAAATCAGAGAACCTCTTACTGTGAGGTAAAGAGATAACCCTGAAACCTAGTTAAGAGATATTCCTGAAACCAGTTGGTACCATGTGGCCTGATACCTATTACTAACAAATCTTTATAAAAGTATAGCTGTTGACATTTTCTTTACTTGTTGGTGCTTTAATTGTGTGATTTGATTCATATTTTATATATAATTAAGCTGATGCTGGTAATAGTAGGTGCAACCCTATTAATATTGACTGGTCATTGAGTATTTTAATATACTTAATAGTTTTAGGTGGCTTTATGTGCTTGTATCCAGCTAATGTATTTGTAAGGATTTATGGTTATTTTTATTTCTCTTTTTGCATTCCTACCGCTATAAAATTACAAAGTCATTGTTAAACTCTGATTTTCAGTGCTGAATAAACTTGGGCACAGCTACAACCCCGAGTTTCACACTTTACACCCAGAATTCTAAAATTAGCTAGCCATACTCTCAGTAAGCCTCTTGTGTACATTGTCAGTATGTCACTTACAAGAAAAATCTCCCTATATAGCTTCAAATATGTTGTAATTATTCCCCTGGCTAAATGTCCTTCTCCAATCTGTGCAAATGATTTTTACTGTCTTGTCAACCTCTATCCAACAGCTAAAACACTAGAAAACATAGTATATGAGATACTTCTTGACTGTTTACTAAAATATGGTATCCTCACAAATAGATAATATTGTTTCTGTCCTATCTTTAGCATGCCTAACAATTATACAGTCTCTAATGTCCCACATCCTTACAAACATTAAGCAAAGTAAAACTACAGGAGCCATTTTTTAAGATCTTGAGAAGGCTTGTAAAGCTATTTGCCATGTTATATTGCTGCATAAACTGTCAGACATAGGCTGCTCCATGGAAGGGGTACAATGGTTTGTAAACAAACATGAGAACATAACTTTCTAAGTGACTGGATCTTACAACACCACTCATACTGGGAACATAACACAAGTGGTTCCACAAGGGTCAGTGCTGGACCCTCTAGTATTTGTACTACATGTCAATGATCTACCCTGGAATCTACCTCAGATTAATTGTATAATGTGTGCAGGTGACATTGTCAGGACCAGGTCCAAAAAAAGGTTATTCAGAAAAGTGAACTTCAGAAGGATTTTGAAGCTACATGGAACTGATTTTGTAAAATGTGATGCTGTCTGGCACCTCTAGAAAATCAAATAACATTTCTAACTTCAGCATTATTGACACTCTGGGTACCTCTCTTGCTATGATTGTTTATTTAACCCACACCACAGATCAGGTCAACAAGGTATTAACTCAATTTAAAGTCTTATACAAAATATCTAACTTGTTGACCACCATAGTAGATAAGCCATTGCGAAAAAATGTCCTCCCCAGACTGGAATACTGCCTCCCCTTAATTACATTTCTGTCTGCTTATAATACTTTGCTCATTTAATCAGCTGTGAATAAAATACTTAGAGTCACACATCTACCTAGTGAGCATGAGCATCAGTGTACTGCTCGATTCAAACAATTGCCTACCTTTTTCAATGCACTTATCTGACCACCTCTCCATAGCATAGCCTTAAAAAGTGGTGGTGTTTAGTTATATAGGCCTCAAGTCACACTTGGCATGTGTGAACGAGCTTTCTCCAGAATAGTTTCAGCTATTTGGAACAATCTCACAGAGAATATTAGAAATATAGACCAACTACTGACTTTCAAGAAAACACAAAGAGACCATCTGTTCAGAAAAAGTAAATGTAAGTGCTGTAGGGACATGAGCTGATGCAATAGTACACTAGGTCTTAGGTTTCACTGTAATGTTGGTTCCACTCCAAAATGTGAAGGTTTACTCTGTTTTATACTACCTTAGGAGAGCAAAAGTGATGCAAACTAAATTTTCTCCTCCCTCTTCTTTTTGGCAGAGACAGGTAACATTCCCAAGCTGATTCCTAGTCCATTACACTGCAGTGACATTTTACAGCACTGTGAGGTGTGCAGTATGCTTGCAAACAATTATGTATTTGTAATGAATTTCTGTACATTACATATTTAACCATTAACAATTAATGCATTCCTGGAAGTGTTGTCTAATGTGTTACGTATTCACTATCATCCCTTGGCTATGTTTTGTACATGCTATCTTTATAAAATGCCTGAATGGCAGTATTTTATCTTTGCATTTCTAAGTGGCTTTCTTACTTGTTATTCCATTTGCAAGTGTGGCCCAGTTCTTGGCTGAAAAGTGTTCCTGGACCAGTTCACTTATTTCGCTAACAAAGAATGAATAAATAAATAAATAAATAAATAAAGACCTGAGTGGTCAAAAAACTGAAAGCTTTTGTTAGGACTGTTTTGTTGGTAGATCTCTTACAACTTCATTCACCAACCCTATCCTCTGTCCCTTTCATTTCTCTTCACACCACCCCTTCTGAAATCAATGTGGAGCAAATCATTTTGGCACTTTCCATAATAAAAAAAAACACTACTTTTAAGAGTCCTCACAATATCCCTGAATAGCTGCTGAGAAGCATAAAGTCCCCCCTAGAAAAATCCATCCATCAGCTCTTCCTCCAGAGCCTCTCCACTGGTTATATCCCCAAGGTGTGGGGAATAGCAGTTGGAGTCATTCTATTGACCCTGGGAATTACATGGCTATTAGCCCACTAATATTGTTTGCATGGTTATGGAACATAACTGATCTACTAAACAATTATATAGGTGACTTTATATCTCTGAATACACACCAGTATGGCTTTGCAAAAGGTGGATCATGGCTGCTCAACCTAGTTGAGTTTTTTGAAAAGGTTACTGAGACCATGGATAAGGAGCATGCCATCCACACTGCTTATCTGGAGCTTGTCAATACCTGTGATACTATCCCCTTTGATGGGGCTATTGACAAATTCTTCTAATTCAGAATTAACCTATACATAGTTCACTGGATAGGTAATTATTTGTTAGACTCAACTCATATTATTAAGGTCAAGGGGTGCTTGCTGTAGACATATAAATGTCACCAATGGTGTCCCACAGCACGCTGTCCTAACCCCATTCCTCTATGGTATATATTTCTCTAATATAATGTAGATATCAAGAGACTATGGCTAAGCAAGTTGATGATGATTGCAAACTAGGAATGGTCGTCAAATCCCATTCTTATTCTCGAAGTCTCCAACAAGGATTGGATCAAATATATCTGGTGCATTAATCATGAGCTTACCCTCAGTACCAAAAAATTCACCATCATTTCCTTTAGTGAAGCTAGCATCACTACTGCTTACCATACACATAAGATTCTACTCAAATATAACACTGTCATCAGGGTCTTAAATATATATGTTGATAACAGGTTCTCCTTTGAACACCACATTTTTGTGGTGGTTAGAAAGTCCTCCTGCCTTGCACACTTCAACCTTTGTGATATCTTATCAATGTCTATAGAAGTTACACTCCCACTGCATTCATCCCTTATTAGGCTTTATCAATGAATATAATGCAGCTCATACCATTTACCTCACTAAGCTCCTAAACCAGCTTGAAAGACCTCAGTGTTTTCTCACCAAAAAAGATCTCAGGTTTCAGTACTCTTCACTACTCTGAAAGACTAAAATTCCTGTCCTTTTACTCAGTGTCATGCACGCTCCTGAGGGTTGCCATCTGCTTAGTGTTCCATGTTATGAATGACCCAGCTCTTTCACCTAAATGTGACCAGTGATAAAGAAAGTGCCTGCTCTAGAGAACTAAGCCGATATTACCACATCAGCAAAGCCAGAAGATGTGGCACATACCAATCCCAAAGGATCCTCTATTTTTGGAATAGACTGTCCTTACCTATCAAGCAGATTACCTCCCACTGGCAACCTTTAAAACAAATCTGGATGACTTGATGAGGATGGTACATTTTTACTAGTTTTGGGTGATGTGGTTATGCTTCTTAATTATCTCATTGTTTGTAAACTTAGTAAGAATCTAGGAACTATACATAGTGCTCCATTTATGTCACCTTTATCTATGTTAAGAAATATCTCATCTGTTAGGGTCCATTGTGCAATCATTGTGCATTCAGCTTGTCCTAAAGCAGTGTTGTTTCATGGACAGACTGTATTACACAAGATACTGAGAAAGTTGAATATAATCAATTATTTGTAATATATATCCTAGATTAGATGAGAAAGAAATGGGGTGAAAATATTTGCATTGATGTGTTTTATTTAGTAAAGGTTTTATTAATGCTATGCTCCAAAAAGATTGTAAGAATGCACAAGAGATTTATTGATAAATTATTAACAGTAGTTTATGAACCGTGGTAATAGATTATCTGAACTTGTGCAACAATTGATGGGAATCTGATCAAGTAGTCATTCGATGTTTTTGAGTGTGGTTCATTAGAAGTGGAAAAGTGATGTATATGAGGGAGTAGAGGGTGTTTGTGATGGGAAGGTGGGAAGGAATAATGATCTGAAACTTGTGGTAGGTTACTGAATTTCATTAAGAAGTTGGAACTAGTAGCATCCTTGTGTGCTTGGAATGATGTCAAAAAGGCTGACTGCATTCCAAAAAGTTTGGGGTTTATCTACTAGGCATTATTGTTGAGACTTAGACAGCTTTCTTTATGTCTGTATGCAGCTTCTTTGGACGGGCTATGGAGTAGAGTGAATTTGTGTGTTTGAGGTAGAGTTTTGTTTATTTCTTGTGTCAAGCATCATTCATGAGGCCAAGAAGGTCTTTAGCATTTTTATTATCCATAGGATTTTTAATGACTCTGTATGGTGCTGTTACTATGGAAAGGAATTTGTTTTGAAGTTGTAAGAGGATACTGGTATAAGCTATAGCATTCCACTTAGGGTCTTGTGAGGTAAGTACTGGTGCCTATCCCAAGGTGAAGAGGCAAAATTTCATATTGTTTATTTATTAAGTTTTTGCCAGGGTAGTACACTGATCACAACAGATCATTTGTAGTCACAACCAGGGTAAATGTCCTTCAGAGATTTGATTCTGTAAAATAATCGGTTTTGCTGCACATTTTATTGTAATGTTATTTAGCTTGAAAGTGACAGGACAGTGGTCACTAAAGGGGCTCCTAACAGACAAAATGTTACTGGGATTGCTGGTAATTAACAGAACAAGCAGAGGGTAGCGATGTCAGTTTAAAATAGGAAGGCCCTTCAATATGTTGAATAAGATCAAAATCTGCCAGAAAATCATAGATGTAATTTGAGGGGGTCTCTTAAGGTTTAAATTGAAATCATCAAAAATTACAACATGTTTGTACTTGGAGAAAATACTTTTGTGATTGAGCAACTGGAATTTCTTAGCAGAGAATGACAGTGGTTTATACGAGTGCTGGTGGACGTTTGATTAGTAGCCATTTAGGATTTGAGTCTAAAGTGGAGTTTACCTGAGAGATTGTCTTTATATCAATATGTAAATTATATAAAAGTCAAGTTCCACTTCCTGTTCTGCTGTCAGATAATCCATTAAATGATAATACATATTAGTGCTGTTATTTTTAAGCCAGGAGTCACTGATAGCAAATAATGCTGGAGTTTAAGAGAATAAGGAAGCACTTATATTGTATAATGTATTCCTGTTACTACTATAATTTAGATGGGAGCAGGGCAAGGGGTTAGTAGTTAGTTTCTGGATATACTGGAATATAGTAATGGTCTGGAGTTAAACTCTGTGTTTGGCCTTATTAATTCATAAAATTAGTGGTGAGCATTTAGACAGATAGCTTGGAAATTTAATGAAATTCTTTGATATTGGAAGAGTGGGTAGGCAAGGAGTGAATTATATATAGTACAGAAACATAAAGATGAATAGTAGCACATGACTGGAAGAGTCAGCAGAATTGGGATGGCAGAGACTTGACTGATGCTGGTTTGCCTATCCATTAGATAAAGAATTATTCGATCTTGTCCTGAGAGCTTCACCTGGGGAATGGCCCATTTATTGCATCTGACTCCATATGGATTATGTGTGCATATGCCCAACCAACCGTGTGCATGTCCTAACCAAGCAGTGTGACTTTGTAGAAGCAGATACAATTTATCTGGAATAGCAGGGCACTGCACTAGGTAATCTGACCACCAGGCAAGGGCTAGGTGTATAAAACAGAAAAGATTATATCTCAACATGATAGCCACTTGCTTCAGCTTTTGGTCAACAAAGCCTGAGAATGAAAGGCATGCACCTGGAAGGCTCATCCCCTGTGAGAGTAGGAGAACTCCTTCAGAGTGATGTTTGGTGCTTCATTGACAGGCAATGTGGCAGTAATATGGCTTGCAATCAATAAGGATAATCCATGTGAGTGCTTTGCGATGCTTCTGGGGTGTATGGAGACATGAATGGAAAGGGTTGGGATATGGCATAATGGCTAAGGTGTGTACTTCACAGACAAGACGTACAGTGCTTGATTCTCACTAATGGAAATTGGACAGGCTTGAAATGGTCCACAAAGATGGCTAGCCTAGTATTTACCTATGAACCTAAAATGTATCAAAAGGGTCTTGTAAGGACTTGATGGCAGCAGAGAAAGGGCCAAAAAAATTAAGCAGAGAATAAGCCTAAACAGAAATAATTAGTGGTCTTTAAATATACTGGACACTGACAGTTATGGATATGTATGGGCTACAGGCTGCATCAGAAAAAAAATTACACTAGAAATTATCTGATTGGCTCCATTATGTATTATTCACCATGTTAAAGAGGTTTTAATGTAACTGCTTTTTACTACTGATGTGTTTTAGCTATGACAAAATAACCTACCCTGAAGCCAGCCTGTAGTATCAACAGCACAAGTGAATATATTGTCTGCATGATATTTTTATACTTTGAGCATTACATACATTTTGTTTCATTAAACATTCTCTCTCTCTCTCTCTCTCTATATATATATATATATATATATATATATATATATATATATATATTTATTGCTATCAACCTGACCACCCATAAGCTCTGAAAGATTTCATTAATTCAATTTGCCTCACTTCATTGGTTGCTGAAAAAGAGATTACATTTGCTATACCAGTCTGAACATACCATATTAAAATGTATTGTCAAGCTATTTCTATCAACCTATATGATCCAGTATAAAGAAATACTAAGATGTTATATTTATTTATTTTAGGCAATTCAACTTACTACTTCTGGGACAGGCCAGATAAAATAGGATTCCCTGTTGTGATGCCAGATGGAACCAGTTTCTTCAAAGGACCAGGTCTTGGAACATCAGCATTTATAGCACATAACAGGCTAAACAGCAGAGAGTTTGTCAAAGGAAATGATGCCTTTGTTCTCATAAGCGTGGAAGGTATGTAGAAAATGTGTGACCATTCATTGTTTACTTAGTTGAGCAGAGTAGGGGGGTACTAAATAATTAGTCTAATCATTTTGGTTAAACTGTTATGGTAAATATATATGTGTGTGTGTGTGTGTGTGTGTGTGTGTGTATATATACATATATATATATATATATATATATATATATATATATATATATATATATATATATATACATATATATAAAACAATGTTTCATGTATTTGCTTGTAAATAAATGATAAATGGTGGTGTTGATGCCACATATTTAATGATCCACAAAAATATATGCCACAGCACTCACAATTATAATACACAGCTCTGTAAAGGGTTATGCCCTGTGTGGTTTGTCTTCTATTGCAGCAGTAGCATCACTCATGAAAATTAACAAAATACACACTTACTAAGAGAAAAATACCATGGGCATGATATAAACTTTAAGGGCAAGGCTTATGCACCAGGGTCAAGAAGAACAGATTAACTGACATACTCTTTGTAGTTTCAGTTTAATGGTACTTTCTAACTCAGAAAATGAGCACCATTTATCTGCTGCTTATTGTTGAAAGTCTGATAACCATGTACTTTCTTAAACATTTTAGGCAAATCATTTTTCTAATGTTTTCAGCACCATTTTGCATCTCAGAAGGTTATAGTACACTGTGTAACATGTATTTTCAATGCACAATTATAGATCCAGTATTTACTTTCAGTTGTTTTTTAAGCTGATGAGGTGTTTGGGTAAAGATGGACTTCCTGTCTACATACACTCTTGCAGACAAGGCCAGGGACAATTTATAAAACTTTCAGCTTCCATATCCATGCCTGTCGAGCATGGTACATATGTATATTATGGTAAAGGAGGAATCTGCAGCAGACATGTCTTTCATTGCTGGCTGCATGGTGCCTTCACTGTGTAGATAACAGTAGTTGGTCTGGTTGTAACCAAGTGCTCATGTGCACTGCAGTCTACTGCAGGATGAGTTTTTGCAGCCATTTGTTAAAATTGTAGTTTGATTCATTTTCCTGTCCTGCAAAGATGGTGCTGTAGTTTGGACCTATGTTCGGCCATCGAATGGACTACCCATTGAACAGATGAACCCATCTCACACACAGAAGTGTTTTACCCCCACACTTCCCTTACTATATATACCAACTCCAAGACCGCACTACAGTGGAGAAAAAGGGTTTGAAACACTTCCATGTGTGAGACGGGGAAGTGTTGGACAAGTATTTACTTACCCTGTCGATGAAATAAAAGGTTGCCGAGTGAACTTTTGACACTTATTAGTCGATGTTCAGCTGTTTGATGGCTAGCCTATTTGATGGCTGACAATAGACTCCTGTTGTTCAGCTATGTTTTGCTGGACAGCATATCACTTTTAGTAAGCCACTGGGTCCACAGCTTCAGGTGACATTGCAGTATGTTTGCAGGTGTAACCTCCTAATTCTGTGGATATTTTATAGTATTTATTTACAGGAGTGTATCATTTGCATACATATTCCTTATCTGGACTCTTCCAGGTTCACACTAGTGTTTGCCTCCATGCTGCAGAGTAAACCTTCATTTTGGGAATTATGTAGGTCTCTAGAATATATTTTTTACTGCATGCACACCATAAAAAGTCATGAACCACATTTATGAATCCCAGGCAATTAGAAAGTAACAGCACTTTTCAAATTCAAACTTATTCAGAACCCGAAAGTGTGAAGCTACCAAACATCAGTCTTAATGTATGCCTATTTCAGCAACAACCTAAATTACAAAGAAAAAATGCAAACATATAACAATATAAAAAGAGATATGAGTAAAAAGCCATTAAGTACTATACAAAGTAAAGTGACACAAAACTTCATTTCCACAAAGCTCTTACATTTAACGTTACATTGCCTTCAGCAATATTCTGCATTATGTGTAACTACTTTGTTGGATGCAGAATGAGTATTTCTTAGGGTGCGACAAAGTTGTGTATATCATGACAAATGTTAGTATATGTAAATTTGCTTCTACTAATGTCTGTGAGATATTTTCTTTTCAACACATCAATGAAAATAAAGACATATTTAAGCTGAGCACATAAAGTATATGGTACAGTCTTACAGACTGAGTGGCCGTGTGTACTAAATGTCTTATTGGTGCTATGGAATTTGAGTGAAGGAAAAGACAGGCCCCGAGATTTAATAAAGCCTACACTAAGTGTATACAATATGTATTCAATAAAATTCTTATCTCATTTTTGTGTTTTCTAGTCACTCAGAAAGATTACACTAAGTGTACATGTAGTCTACACTTTGTGGTAACCTTCATGAATCCTGTCAATATTTAAAGCAGCAAAAATATCAGCAGGAAAACTAAAATTAGGAGGAAGAACCTTTGTGTCATGTCTGTGTTGTCTGCTCCTCAGAACAGCGTACACTTAGTGTAGGCTTTGTTGAATCCAGCCCAGGATTAAAGAATAGATTGATCACGTGTTATAATGCTCAAAGTACTGATCAAAAATAGTTATTCAGAACAGTACATGTCTATCATTCAGGAGGTTAAAGGCAGCAGATCAAACAAGAATGATTGAATTGTTGCACCAATCAAAAAGACCCAGTCATAAAGAAACATCCCAAAAGCACCACCCCATTTAATATATTTAAAGTCATAATACCAAACCTATATATGTATGTATACACACACACAAAAAAAAAAGTATATATATATATATATATATATATATATATATATATATATATATATATATATATATATAAGGCCATCAAACATATATACAAAAAAATATACATACAAAAATACTAATTATACCATGACCCCCATTAATATTCCAAAACGTGTACGCTGATTGGCCAGCGTGCACATTGTAAATCGATTTATACTAATGGAAAAAGGTTCGGTCGCCCGGACTTTTTCCATTAGTATAAGTCTCTTTTAAAACACTGTCTCACTATGTTAAAAGAGTTTAACATAGCGACACAGGTTTAAAAAAAGCAACGGAGATCTTTGTTGCTTTTTTTAAAGCTGTCTCGCTATGTTAAACTCCTTTAACATAGCGACACAGTGTGTAAAAAGCAACGGAGATCTTGCTTTCTCCGTTGCTTTTTTTTTTAAACCTGTCTCGCTATGTTAAATGGGTTTAACGTTGCTTATTTTAAAGCTGTCTTGCTATGTTAAACCCATTTAACATAGCAAGACAGGTTTAAAAAAAAAGGCAACGGAAAAAGCAAGATCTCCGTTGCTTTTTACTGTTTCGCTATGTTAAATGGGTTTAACATAGCGAGACAGCTTTAAAATAAGCAACGGCCGTTGCTTATTTTAAAGCTGTCTCGCTATGTTAAACCCATTTAACATAGCGAAACAGTAAAAAGCAATGGAGATCTTGCTTTTTCCGTTGCTTTTGGCCACAGCTCTGATGTACTGCGTAGGCATGCACAGTACATCAGAACTGCCGCGGATACCAGACAGCTGCGGAAGGGCAGCAAAGAGGCATTATACAATGCCATTATTTAAGAAAAGTAATTATTTCTTTTCTTAAATAATGTCATAGTATAATAGCAATAACCCACACCTGGGTGTGGGTAATGCAGGATTTACCCACGGTTGTCTTTGTTTGGTCGCCGGGCTCGCCCTCGGGACCAAACCACGCCAACTGTGGGTAAATCCCGCATTACCCACACCCAGGCGTGAGTTATTGCTATAATATTCCTTAGTCATCTAAAATCATGCATAGGAACTAATTATTAGAAAAATGCAAATTAAAATAATTTCAAACACGTATAACTAACATATATATATATATATATATATATATATATATATATATATATATATATATCTATATATATATATATATATATATATATATATATATATATATATATAAATATGTGTGTGTGTGTGTGTGTGTGTGTGTGTGTGTGTGTTTTGAAATGTTTTTTTTTTAAAGGCACACATATATGCACCTCATCTTTCTAATGTTTTCAATTTCAGGATGCATTTAATGGAAGGGCCATCATTAAGACCAGGAATGAGTGTGCATTCAGACTTAGTTGCCAAGACAGCTCTGATTTAAAGAATTGTTATTGGTTAATTTGTGTACTTTGAATGCTATTTAAAAGTACATTTTATTGATATGTTTTTAAGATCTGAAGAAGTGTCATTGAGACGTGAATGCGCTTATCTTGTTGAATAAATCATTGATGCAGTTCTGTGCCTTGATTTCCTCTTTTTTGTTATATTTGTGCTGTTTTTGTATATTTGGGGATACCTTAACCTTTCCCCAGCTGCTTATTTTTTGGATTTACTTCCAGTGTAACCATCACTATCTTACTTGCACTATGACCATATTTGGTGAGTGTCAGCAGCTATCATATGGAGTATAGTTATTACGAGCAGACACATGTCAATCCATCTTAGATGTAAACTGCAAAATATATACACTTACACACACACACACACACACACACACACACACACACACACACACACACACACACACACACACACACACACACACAAAACAAAAACAAAAAAAAAAAATACAAAAAATAATACATTTGGTAGTATGGTGAAACAAGAAATTCCAAAATACATGAATATAAGCCAACAAAAATATAGCCTCATACATCAGGGTCACATCAAATTGCTAATGGAGGCATTTCTCCATTGCTATCCAGCACTGGAATTGTAACATTAAAGTACTAAAAATCATTCCATCTATCATAAATTACCAAAATAATCTATTTTCAAGAGGTCAGCAGCAGAATCCCATTTATTGAACTATGAATCCGACTAACCAAACTGACATGTTTCCAGTTGCTGTAAAGAGTTTCTGATTTACGAATCAATATTAATGAATAGTAAATAGCAAGCATTCACCAACTTGAAAGGGTCCCATGTGAAAGAGTTTAGTAACCAGAATAACAGCTTAGGAATTATAGATAAGTATTCATAGTAAAACCTAACATTTCAATGTGAATATACCATTCTTCAGGAGGATATTAGTATTAGAGGAGGGTGAAAAGACAACATGTAAGTGATTCTGTCTCATTCGAGTATTGTGAAACTTTTAAGGTCAACTTTGCTAAAATAAACTACATAGGTGTTAGGAGCAAAAAAGTAATTTTGAGTACCTATAGTACCTATAGTACCTATCTGTGAAATACAGAAAACCTTTGAAAATGCCTCAGCATCAGTAGATGGGCAATTATATTGCGCGGATGGCGCAGTGGTGCAGCGGTAGCATTGTTGCCTCACAGCAAGAGGTTTTCTGGTTCAATGCTGGGGTGCCTTCTGTGTGGAGTCTGCATGTCCTCTCTGCGTTCATGTGGGTTTCCTGTGGGTGCTCCGGTTTCCTCCCATGTTACCAAGACATGCATCTGGAGCATTTCTCCCCAGGCATCCGCTGAAAATTGGCTTTGTTCCAAGTCAGACTTTCCCAGTTACAAATAATAAATAAATAAAATATTATAAAATTAATCAGAAGTGTCATAAACTTCAAAATGTTGAGTCATTACAAGCTCATTTACACATAGGGAAGAAGTCCTAAACATTCTCCACTGACAAATTTATGAACATCAGCAATAAACTGGAAAGTTTTGGAAATTTATGCAGCACCAGAAAAACCACTAAAGGAACATAAATTATTTTATCCTATCAAATACATGCATTCTCCATCTGTATCTGACTTCTTGAAACCCAGTAGCATGTTATAGATGAGAAGAATAAGATTATATTCCTTTATCGTAAAGAGACCTGCAGTAGTCCCCTTCAAACAAGAAAAAAATAAATAATATGAATCATTGCCCATTGTTGTTTCTTTACCATGGTTGTGGGGAAGACATGGCTTGTTTAACAAGCAGTGGCCACTGCTCACACCAGAAATCAGACTATTCCCTAAGGTCTGTAAAGTCTGCAACATCAAGGATTTTCTGAGTAGATTTGTGCCACTCAGCTTTGTATTTTTCTATGATAGGAAATCAAAATATGATTTATTAAAATGTCTGCAAAAGCAACATTTGGCATCATTTCATTCCAGTTTTTCAGTTGCATCTGACCCTTATATCAGTTCCACAAGCAGCTGCCTCTATCCACAGAGTTTGTTAAGCAGGTAGAGAATGGTTGTTGATTGCTGTACCTTTCTTCTCACACACATAATACATGTCCGCACACACATGCACATACATGCACACATGCACACACTCAGGAAGAACAATGCAAATTTACCAAATTCACCTATTGCATGTCTTTAGAATGTGGGATGAAACTGGAACACCTGCAGAAAACCCATGCAAGTAAAGGACGGCATGCAGACTCCACACGATGGCATTCCATCTGACCATTGAACCAAAAAGCCTCTTACTATGAGGTGACAATGACACTCACTGCACTGCTACGCTGTCCATTTGACATTACACTGTTCAATAAAAAGAAAAATGATGGCCTACACATTGTTCCCAGTATAGTGCTATTCAATGTGAACAAGCAGGCCTACACATTGTTCCCAGTATAGTGTTATTCTATGTGAACAAGCAGGCCTACACATTGTTCCCAGTATACTGCTATTTTATGCGAACAAGCACTACAAAGACTGTAAGCACTGTAGTACTAGTGTTTGAACTGTTGCATCATGCACTGCTAAAGTAGCACTGTTTTGCACAATATATTTAAATGCACATCTGATAGGAAAACATATTTTCTGTGTGGAGTTGTGACATTCTACTGTGCATTTTATGGTGATAGAAAGTCAGATACAGATTTTAAAATGCTTATGGAAACAAACAACCATTTTACTGGATATTTAAGAAAACTGACAGGGCATTAACTATAAATACCAGAGCACCATTCTGTGCTAATGTGCTAGAAAGATTGTTAACAGTGTGGTGCTATTGTGTGATAATCTTTTTGTGCAACATTCAGTAAAAGTAGTATTGCCTTAAGCAATACATATCAATATAGATTTGATGGAGAAACAATCATCTGAGTACAGTTGTGACATTTTCCTTTGCACTTTGTCATGATAAGAAAGCAGGACACAACATTCTAAAATGTCTGCAGTATTTGAGATTGTACTTTTAAAAAAAAAAATAAGTTCTGTAGTTCTGCAGTTATTTTAAAATGACTTAGTTTGTTTTCCCATCATGATAAAATGCAAAACAAAATGTTGCATCTCCACTCAGAAAAGCATGTTTCCATGTCAGCTGTGTATGAGTATGCATTGCATAAACAACATTCATTTTATTATCTATTCATGCAAAAATATAACACACAGTCACATAATGTTGCTTACAGAGAGTGTGAGCAACATAGCATTATAAAATACTAGCTTTGTATAGTTAGTGGAATAATTTCTACATTTTCCATTTACTGCCTTAGTTCAGCTCTGCAATGCATTATATGGTACTCTCTTGTTTAACATATAGTGTAAATAACAATGCTTTGTACAATACACATTTATGCACAACTGACAGAGAAACAACCTTTTCTGAATGGAGCTGTGACATTCCACTTTTTAATTTATCATGATAGGAAAGCAATATACAACATATTAAAATGTCTGCAGAAACCTGCACTTAACAGAGTACTATTGAATAAAAAGGAGAAAAGCACACTGTTAACAGCATACAGCTGCTGACTGGTTACAAGTCCTGTTCTGAGATTCCAGTTGGGTAGGTGGAGGTTGCTTTCTGTAACTCTGACATCATGCCTTGCATTTTGTAGCAATAGAAAACAACATATACTTTATTAAAATGTTTCTGGAAAGCAACATTTGACATTGGAGTACTTTCTCAAGTGGAGCTGTGACATTTTGCTTATATATATATATATATATATATATATATATATACATATATACATATATACATATATATGTGTGTGTGTGTATGTGTCGGTCTCTCTCTCTCTCTCTCTCTATATATATATATATATATATATATATATATACACACACACACACACATATATTTTATATATATATATATATATATATATATATATATATATATGTGCATGTGTGTGTATGTGTGTCTGTCTGTATATATATATATATATATATATATATATATATATATATATATATATATATATATATCACCTATATTCAACACAGGGTAGAACACCAAACAAGCCATGTATTTCAGCTCATGCTGGGGAATCTGCAAGTAAGCCAGTAGAGAAATATCGTCCCTTCAAAACAGACTGGACATTCCAAGCCAAGAGCTTGGAAAAAAACAGCTAAAATAAAACATTTATGTGTTGTTTTCAGCAAGCAAGCAGACCCTTGCAGAAGGGTTTTATCCCCTTACTTATAATTACCTATGCAAAGTTTTTACAACCTTAGAGTAGAAAATTATTTCTGTAAAACACAGTCTCACTTAAGTGAGGTTGGATAATCATGGCAATATGCTTTGAACATGGACTTTATGTGAAATACACAAATTGTGTAAATGTCCAGTAAAGGCACTACTCAGGTTCAGATCCAGGATGTTCCTCCCAATAACTCCCTTCTGTGTATCTTTATCATTTCTCCTGTGAATATAAACATCTCCCAGTAGGACTACAGACACAGAAGCTGGCACTCTCTGATGCACTTCATCCATCTTCTGTAAGAAGGCTGAATATTGTACATAGCTGAATGGCAGGAAGCATAAACAACTGTCAGACTTTATTTTTCTGGGACTTGCCACCACACTGAAGCAACCCTATCATCCTTTGTACTGAGCAACAACCACACAGCCCTCACCCGGAGAATTATGAGTATCCCTACATTTCCTACATACCAGTATGCTTAATAAACCTTAATATATCCTGTCATGAAACTGTGTACTACTGCTTGAGATATTTAATATTTGTAATAAACAAAACAATACAGGATTTAGCTCTTTCATTCCCCATGTACTGAGAAACTTCCTCACAAATAATAACCATGTAATTCCCTGTCCTTAAATACTTAATTATCAAATAAGCTGTATAATTAATCAAGTCCCTTAAAGTATACATATAAAATAGCCATTACCTGTAAATCAATATGCCTGAAACTAAAATAATCAAAAATATAACTGTAAAATATGTGAAACCTATATCAAGCTAATAACATCCATCAAATTCATATCAATTTTTAACATTGTTTAAATATATTTTAAAACATTTTATTATACAAAACTCTGGAAATTGATCAACTATATATATAAAAAAAACCTTTACAACGTATCAGCTCATGAAGTCAAGGCACTACAAATACTAATTTTTCATTCAAGCCAGGGGAAAGAAGAGGCTTCCAACAATAACTGCCAATAATGATCCCCATATTATAAATACGTTTCCCAGTTACCCTTCCTGTTATTCCTGACCACTTTTTCCAAACAAAAAAAAATATTTTTTTTAATTCAAACATTTGGTGGCATGCTTACTAATGGCATTATTCACATCTTTTCTTTTAACAGAATAGCTGTGCTGATAAATGCATCTCTTCAAATTAAGCTCAGTTTATCTAGTATAGAACACTGAGCAAAAAGAACAAATAGCAATGTATATAACCCCATTGGTATCACAAGTATATATTCCTTTTACCACTATTGGATTGGGGTACTTTTTTACATTACTATAAATACTTCCCATATGAATTGCCACAGCAAACATTTCCCACATTTTACCATCTTACTATTTACATCTCTGCTTCCTTTAATCCCTTTGTTTGCTCCTTCTAACAGTGACTTAGTATTCTGCTTATATACTGTCATGGGGTGGTTCCCTAATTTAGGGATCAATCCCAAAGTCCCACAAACCCCATTCCAATTCCTGTTTAAAATGTCTTTAACATTTTAAGCATTATACTTAAAAGCCATCGCCATAGCCCCATTATAATTATTCTTTTCTTGTACCTGGGGCTGTATACTACCTGGATAGCTAATAACAGGTAAAAACCCTTCAATCTGCTTACCACGAATTTCCTTTGAAATCTTATCCAACAACTTAGTTGGATATTTCCTTTCCAAAAGCATTGTCTTCAAATTATATAATTCCCTTAGAAAAGTCTCATCTTCAGAGACTAACTTAGATAATCTCTCTATTTGTCCCTTTACTAAATTTATTTTTTGCCACCAGGGTTGGTTACTGTCATAGTGAAGGAAGCTATTAGAATAAGTTGGCTTTCTAAAAATAGTGCTTTCATATCTATTGTCCAACCTACTCTTCTTAATATTCACCTCCAAAAAGTGAAAATCTTCAATATTCTTTTCCATAATAAATTCCAAAAAGGAGATAGAGCTGTTAATTTAATTAAAAAACGCCATAAAATTTCACCATCACCCCACAAGACAATAAAAATAGAATCTAGGTAGTGAAAATAATGTAACAAATAATGAGCATATGGTGAAACAATGATGGTGTACAAAAACATATTGGCAAAATCGGGAGTCACTGTTGCCTCCATTGCCACTCCCGTTATGTGCTTATAAAACTCCCCAACAAAATGTATATAATTGTCAGTCAAGACAATTTTTATACCTCCTGTCATGATGTTTATATCTTCCTGACTGCACTGCTTCTTGAAAATTAAAGCATCATTAAACTTATTTAGTTCCTCTTAATGAGGAAGGAATGTAAATATATCTTTCACATCCATTCCAACAAAAATAGTGTCCCCAATATACATACTCTTCCCCATAGCTATTAAATATGCAAAGAATCAGTTAAAACATGTTCCTGTCCATTAAAAAAAAATTTGTTTCAATTTTAAGTACTTTGCTATGGGTTCAGTCACTGAGCCTCCAACTGCCAAAACTGGTTTCAGTGGGGGATTGCATACCCCATTATTCACCTTTGGAATGCCAAATATAGAGGGAACAATTATTTATTTGTTTTACTCTTAAAAATCCATGATTTTATTTAGTATGCCATATTCTATTTGTATATCAACTAACCATGAATTAATTTTACAATGTGCTATATTCACTTCATTTCTTGTTGCAGTACAAAAATAATTGTTTCATATAAATATTCTAACATCTTTTGGGAGTAATCAAAGTTGTTCATAATTACAACACTCCCCCTTTATCAGGTTTCATTATTCTAACATTGTTGCTACTACCCAAACTCTTAAGCAGTGAATTGTCTTCCTTTGTCAAATTAGAAGAGGCCGTAGTGGTGCCGCGGTTAGCTGGAGCGCCTTCTGTGTGGAGTCTGCATGTCCTCTCTGTGGTCGAGTGATGTATAAAGACATGTAGGTAGGTGCGTGCATGTGACTGAATGGGTGTGCCATCTTTGAAGGTTGGGCATCAGGCTGGCAACTCGGCACCATAAAAATGCACTGCTAATCATTAGTGGACCAGAGTTCCGCTGTGGTGACCCCTAACCGGGAAAAGACAATTATATGTCAAATTATAAAACAGTACCTTAGAAAACATTTTA
>NC_056731.1:1334863309-1334925809 GCF_019279795.1 Protopterus annectens | reverse complement strand
ACCAATATGGGACTCTTGCAACTCACAATGGGCCAGGTAAAGCACACAATATTACAGCTGGCAGGTGGCTGCATAGCTGAAAATGGGAGGAGATGTAAAAAAACAAATTAAAGGGCAACAGCACAATAACGGAGAAATGAAGTAGAAATCACTAACATGGGACTCTTGTAACTTACAATGGGAGGCAAAGCACACAATAATACAGCTGGCAGGTGGCTGCATAGCTGAAAGTGAGAGGAGATACAAGTAAAAAATAATTTAAAAAAGGCAACAGCACAAAAAAGGCAATCATGCACACATTACCAGTAATGCCTCTAACACTCACAGTGGCCAAATCAAAGCCATGAGTAATATAGGTGGCAGCTGGAATGTATCATAGTCAGCCAATCATACAGGCAGCATCACAGTATAAAGTGTAGAAACACCTTACAGTCTGGTTTTTCCCACAAACTTTGCACTATTTGTGTATACATGCCGGGAAATTTTAACTGGAAAAATGTTAGGGGCTGCCTTTGCTATGATCCATCAGTATGTGCTAGAGGCTGAAGGTGGAGAGGAGGATAATGCTGACAACTGCCACAGACCAAAGAGGAGGAGAACAGTATTCAGACCCAGGGTAACCTACCAGGGGCTACATGATCTGGAGATAGAAAAGCATTACAGGGTGGATAGCGTCATATTTCAGCAACTCAGAGAGCTGTGCTGGCCTCAGAGCTAGAACCAAAAGAAGGGAACCCATCCCAGTTGACACCAAGGTATGTGTAGCCTTAAGAATTCTAGCTACAGGTACATTCCAAAGATCTACTGGGGACATCATGGGGGTCTCACAGGCATCTGCATCCAGGGTACTCCACCAGTTCCTGGATGCCATGCTACTACATGCCTGTGAGCACATTTACTTCCCCAACACCCATGAGGAGAGGACCAGCAATATGCATCCCTTCCACCATATAGCAGAATACCCGGAGGTACTGAGTGCCATAGACTGTACACACACCCACATCAAAGCACCACCCGGTGAACATGGTATGATCTGCATAAACTGCAAGCGCTTCCCCTCCATCAGCTGCCAGGTCGTGTGCAATGCCCAGGGCATTATCATGAATGTGTGTGCTGGCAGCCCTGGAAGCTATCACGACTCCCACATCTGGCATTTGTCACAGCTGTACCAGGCATTTGCCAGTGGGCACATCCCGTATGGCCATCTGGTGGGGGAATGCAGGCTATGCACTGGAGCCATGGATGATAACACCCATCAAAAATCCACACACACCCACACAAGAATGCCATAATGAGGCACATGCACAAACCAGGATCATTATAGAGATGTGTTTGGGATGCTCAAGTCACGGTTCCACTGCCTTGACATATCTGGTGGAGCCTTGCAGTACTTTCCACCCACATGTGCACACATGTTCATAGTATGTGCCATTCTACACAATATGATCCTGCAGAAGCATCTGCAGCAGGAACAGCACGAGGAAGGGCCACACAGCCCAACACCATTGCCAAGGCCCCCACAAGCACAGAGGGTCTCACAGGAGGAGGCGCCTGAGCCTGCTGCCATAGGCAGACAGAGGGATGCCCAGTATGCTCAGGCCTTGGGGAAGAGGCAACACATAGCACACACACTGATACTGTAGGGACCCCAGGGACTGACACCTCTCTCTGATTAGCACACACAGTAAAATGGATAACACACACATCACATTACCTGTAACTTACTATGTATAGGCAGTGTACTGTGTGCATCCAACATAGGTGGCCCTCAAACACTGTCCTCATAACTGCCACAAGCACAAGGTAAGTCAGTCTTCTTAACAATAAATGAATGGAATAGTATGTTCTGCTAGCATATCTATGGTAATGCTGCATGCATGCAAGGGAATGGGGTGGCCTACTGGGATAGCAGCACACAACAGACAGCTATGTGGGCCACCAGGAAGTATCTGGCCAAACTGGCCTCACACACTATGCAGTAGTACTCAAGGTGGCAAATCCCACTGCTGTATAGGTGTGGGGACAACTAAGTGGGGATCATAGGTCACAGGCATGGATGTCAGGGTGGGGGTCCTAACCACCCCTCACACCCACACAGCAAGTCTGCTGTAGAAAACCACAGAGAAATGTCTGATAAGGCACACAAATGGTGGCAATGTTGAATTAACCCCCTACAGACTCATACAGTGATAGCACAGCAGGACCTGCAGTTGCAGTAAGGCTATGAAGGGTAAGAAGTCTGAATCTCAAATGTATGAGAGTACAATCTGACCTGGGCTCTTTACTGATATGCCTCCAGTCCTCAAGACAGGGCACATTAATATGGTAACTTGAACCAAAATGTAAAGCAAATGCCAGCACAGTGTGTGCAAATGTGTACAGTGGACAGGTGTACCCCCCCTCCATATACCCACACAAATGCAGAAACATATATGTTTGCATGGAAACAGCAGCATAGCACACTTTGGCAGGGCCATACCAATACATGTGAAAACATGTTGCCTGTTCACAATATGCAGGGATCAATGAGCTATGTGTATGTGTGGTTAATACTGTCTGGATCTGGTCAGCATGTTCTCCTGATCTTGTACTACCCTATGTACAGTGCTGCCTTTGACAGGGTCATGTGCAGATAACTGCAATGGCAACTGGTATGCATGTCAATGGCACCCACTGCTCTGCCACAGACGTGCCTGGAAGTCACAGTGCTATGTGGAATACTTTGCACATATTACTGAAATCTTGAATGATGTGTAGCAGAGGTGCCAAGGCTTTTGTAAATATAAGTGCTGTGTGGTACTGTTGCCAGTGGTCATTCTCAATAATCCTTTTTCTCATGTTTGCTTTCACAAATAATGGACATGCCTGCACAGGTGAATGTACTCTGTACCCACACCCATAACTCCCAACCTCTAACAGCAAGATGCGTGGACAAGGGCAGAAAGAAAAGTAGAACAAAGGCACAATGATAGGCATGTGTTGTAAATATGACCCTTACATACTAAGAAAGTTGGTGGGTTGAGGGGGTTGCAGTAGTGGGAATGGTCTGAAAGTTATGTATTCTGAAACAGTAATGTCTGTATTATTTTGTAACATCACAATTCAATTATATGTAACTATCTTGCAATAAAAACACATGTGTACATAGAAAGTATGAAACCTCTAGCCAAACACCTGGACAATGTGCCAGAAATGTACAGGTCAGAGGTATGCACACACAAAGATATGACATCTCAGGAAAGAACGATACCACACAATCAGGAGATCCCCAGCCACTAAATCACCAGGTTGCTGGACTGTTTAGACAGCTGTGTGTCATTACTGCACTGCCTGTAACCACACCTCACAAATGGCCTTATTGGCATGAGTTTACATAGCTGTCCTCATAATATTGGTCTATGCATCATACAACTAGTATTCCTCTGGTAAAGCACTGTGATGATATGAGGATGTCTGGCAGTAGGCAATGACACAATACATTGCAGCTTCAGACTGCAGATATGTCAGAAAATGTCTGCAAAACAAAACAAGTATCCTGAGGAAACTCCTGTGTACTCCTGAGAGGTATGGCTGTAGCACACAAAACCCTGGACTGAAGTACACCTATCTCTGGAATGGAGTCCCACCCTAAGTATAGAAGGTCACACTGGGCATGCTCCTACACTTGAATCACAGGACATGTTGGAACCCATATTGGAATATATGACTGTATTGTGTATATATGTCTGTGCATACAGACAGCTGTGTACACTTCAACTGTCCCTACACACACACCTCAGACAGGATTACCCTCAGCTAGCTGTAGGTGGCCCATATGTGATATATCTGCATCTGTTGCATCAGATACACACACACACACACACACACATATATATATATATATATATATATATATATATATATATATATATAGGCAACAGATAACATATGTCAAGCATACACACACATAGATGTGGGGAACTGAGAGACAGACAGTGATACAGAGAAAGACACAGGGGTACACAGACACAGTTAGTCACACACACGGATACCCTGAATGGCATACAGTGATGTCCTGCTGTGGACAGTGGCATCCCAGTTGTAAACAGTTACACGTGCCAGCATAAAATGTGATCCCCATTGTGTAACAGTACTGAGGTTGAGTTTGTCACATCACTTGCCTGTGTGTGTTTATGTGTGTGTGTGTGTCTCCATAGGTCCAAGTATAAGGAGACTCTTCCCTGTCAATACATTTCACATTTCCCTATTTCACAGAATCTGCTGCTATCATTCACCTTAAAAATACCATTGGACACTGATAACTCCTATAAACTCTGTAGCATGTGTGATAACTGTGTAACACTATAGTACAAATAAGTAGATACGAAGGGGTTCTAATCTCAATACTGACAACTGTGTGTGTGTATGTGTGTGTGTGTGTGTGTGTGTGTGTGTGTGTGTGTGTGTGTGTGTGTGTGTGTGTGTGTGTGTGTGTGTGTATGAGTGAGACAGTTGTGTATGTGAGACAGATGGGGTGTGTATTTGTTTTTTAGGTGAAACAGTTTTAGGCCATTCACACCCACATCACTTCCCAGTCCTGGTAATGCCATTCCCCTTATTGTTACCTTTGGCCAGTTGTCAGCCCAGTAAGCTCCATAGCATGTGTGATAACTGTGTAACACTATAGTACAAATCACTCTATAGATTGGGGTTCTAATCTCAGATCTTGTATGTTTGTAAGAAGTAGTATTTTGATAAGTCTCACACCCACTGGCCTACTTTATCAAGCTTGCTGATGTCATTTCCCTTATCAGCACCTTTGGCCAGTTGTCAGCCTGGCAAGCTTTGTAGCACATGCAATAACTATGTAACACTATAGTACAAAGAACTAGAAAGGCAGGTGTTCTACTCTTAGATCTGGTAAATGTGCATGTGGGCTATATGAGCGTATGTTTGTAGGAAGAAGTATTTTGATAAGTTACGTACCCACTGGCCTATTTTATCAGTCATGCCGATGTCACTCCCCTTATAGGTACATAGGTGCGTACTAGGCTAATGGCTCTGGAGCCATTGCAAGCCTAGCCCATAGACGTGACCTGCCATTGTGCCACCTGACATTAGTTCTCAGTGCCCCCTTGAAGTAGAGCCACTGGAGTGATCCATGGGGGTGAACATTCTATTACCCATCCACTCATCAAGATCTCTCTGCAACAGGGTCATCTAGGTGCTTTGCTTGACATATATGGGAAGTCTATTCCAGGGCATTTGCAGTCTCTGGGTGAGGAATCTGTCCCCCCCAGTATGTTGTGTTGATTGTGGTAATGAGGTCGAGGTCCCTGCAGTGTGTGGTGCAGAGAGATTGGGATTTGTTTAGATATAGCATTTGTAAAAGAGCTGGGTCAGACATGGCTTTGCAAGTGAAGCAGAGATTGCCTCTAAGTATATGATAAGAGTCAGAGAATATGTATAGTCTTTTGAGTGTGTGTAGGACATGTGTTGAATGCCTAGGATCCTCATTGTGAGGTAATTCTGTGGTCTCTCCAGCTGTTGCAGGTGTCTACTGAGGTACATATGAAATGGGCCATTATACTTGATAACTGGTCTAATGAGGGAAGAGTACACAGAGACGATGACTTCTTTCTTCCTGGATACAAAACCCTTGGTAATGACATGTGCCACAAAGAAGGATTTCCTGACCACAGTGGCAATGTGGTGGTTAAAGGAGAGGTTGCTGTCAACCTGTGTCCTCGGATCTCTAATAATGCCTACAGTGTTCAGTGGACTCCCATCGATGTGGTAGTTAGTGGGACCTGAGATTTTACTCAAGGGGCTGATGGTGCATTTTGTGGTGTTAAGCTTCAGACCATGGTGTCCACACTAGTCAGTGGTCTCAGTGAGGCCTTTCTGTAGGATGTCTGCATCACTTGTGGAGTTAATGATGGCTCCCAGCTTGTAGTTGTCAGTGAACTTGGTCAGCCAGAGTTCCTTTCTGTTGGCCTGGACATCTGAGAAGTAGATACTGTACAGGAGAGTACCCAGGACTGATCACTGTGGGACTCCACTCATGACTGGCTGGCAGTCTGACTTGGAGCTGCCTACTTTCACACTGTGTGTTCTATCTGTGAGCTGATTTGCAAACCCCCTAGTGATATAAAGGTTGATGCCTGGTTTGGTGTGTTCATCCCTAATTCCTGACTGAGGAATGGTATCACGAGCCTTGGCCAGTTTAATGTAGGCTGTATGCAATGCCTTACTGTCATACACAGCCTTGGTGACTGACTCAAATAAGCCAAACAGGTTGAGCGGGCATGATTTCCCTTTCTCAAAGCCAAACTACATGGTTTCCAGAGTTAGGAGATTACCTATATGTTTGTCGATTCACTTCAACTGTTGTCGATCAGGTCCCTGCTGATGTGCTCCATAGCTGTACATAACAGACACGTAAGTTTAATGGGCTGATAATTCCCAGGTTCTGTAGTTGCCACACCTTTATGAAGAGGGATGACTGTAGCAGTGTGTGTGCTATTTGGGAATGACAAATCCTGATGTGAGGCTGTGACTGAACAGAGCACACAGAAGTGGTGCCAGCTTTCTTTGTAGTTCATGTAGAACACAGTCTGGGATTATTTGGGGTCCTGTGGAAGCTGTATTCTTGCCTGTGGACAATGCAGGTGTAACATAGGTGGAGTACTCCTGGGTACCTGGCATTCCTCTGCCATTCTGACTGTTCCCCTGAGGGAGAGGGGTAATGCTGGCACTGAATTTGTTGGCAAGAATGTTGGCAATATCTGTTGGCACATTTTAGGAGGTAGCATTATGCAGTAACTCAGAGCACTTCTAGATATTGGTGTAGAGGTTTTTGATATAACTATCAAAGGATTTGTGATTGTTGTCAGTGTCTGCTGCAATTCTGCCATCATAGGCAGCTTTAGATGATTCCTTGAGGGATCTCAAGTTGGTGGTGAGGCTAATAAGGGTGTTTTACCACTCTTGGGACTCCACCTTTTTCTGCAAAAGTTTCTTCCTTCTGTTGTACAGGTTATTAATGGGAGGGGACCACCAGACTGGGCTCCAGTATTTGCAGGTGAGTGTCATGGTTCTGTTGGGTATGGCTAGTTCAATACATTGATGCAAATCTTTGTACAGTGCATTTGTGTATGATTCAGCAGTCATGCATGTATTTTCCATTGGCATGGGTGCTGTGAAGTTAGCCACCTCTGTTCTTATGCGTCCAAAGTCAGCTTTGGAGAAGCTGTTCAGGGTGGTTACCTTTGCAGGGTGTGTGGGTGAGATGTTGATTTCCATGGTGTTTACTCTATGTTGGATCTGACCAGGTAGTGGTTGACTACTGTTGTCAAGCAATGGTCCCATATGTTAGTAATCAACACAAGTAAAGGATGCTGCTTCCTCTACTGGGTGTCAGAATGATCTGATCAAGGCCATTGGAACTGATGTATTCCAGGAAGCGTTGGGCCAGTGTATTGTTGCTTAAATATTTATCCCACTTGATGGAGGGGTAGTTGAACTTTCCTAGTATGTGAGTGTTGGGTTGGACTTTGATAGATTCCAGGGTGTTGAGGAATGTGGATTGAGAGTCTAGGGACATAGATGTGGACTTATAGTGGCTATGACCTGGATTGCACTATTACCCAATGTTAGTTGTACCTGACGTATCTCAGATGCATGATACTGGGATACTACTCTGGATGTTTGCATATCTGTTATCAGTATGGAGACACCACTGAGTTTGGAGCCGTGGCCCATGTTTTGGGGCTAACAGGTGTGGAATGACTTGTGGGCTGGTTGTGCAGGGGTGTTGTCTGCTGCTGTAAAACAGGTCTCCATTACAGCACAAATGTCAATGTTCATCATTTTGAGGAGTACTGCGAGTGGCTGCATCTAGAGATGTAGATGTCTAGTGTTGAGCAGCATGACCCTCAGATTGCATATATATGTAGCTGTTATGGTGGTAATTTGATTTAGAACACTGCCAAAAATGTCACTATAGGGGTGGCAAGACACTTAGCCAGTACCTGGAAACCCAGGGGTGACAGATGCAGGCGATCTGTGGCAAGCCATCGCAGTCTGTCAATCTTACCATCCCAAGCAGACAGATACTGGATCCCATGAGGGTAACACCAGACAAATAAGCCAATTGTTGAAGTCAATCATTTGTTGTTTGTACTGTGGGATCATTCAGGGTGACAGTATATACTGCTCAGGGCGACTGCCATACCTGCCTGTCCCACATAATCTGAAAGCTCCACCATGTCTCTTTTCATATAGTCCATGAATGTGCATCTCAGGCTATCCACACACATATGGAAAATGACAGAGTGATACTTGTAGTTGCAGAATGACCTGACTGGGTGTGTTATGTGTTGGATTCTGGCACCTGATAGACAGCTGACTGTTACCTCCTCCATGTTCAACCCAGTGGAACATGTGTGTGCCTCACTCATGTGTGTGCATCACTATCGATTCACCTATAATTACTGTATCAGGCAAGGTGGTTAGCCTTTGGGACTTAGATTGAGGGCAACACTGTGTAGGTGACATATGTGTCCTGTGGTTTGTGCTGTGTTGTGGTGGTCGAGTGGGTGTCTCTCTTGGTAGTCTCTACTGTTTGGGTAAATGTCTGTTGAATGCCACTGTGAAGGTGGTTGTGTTGTTATTGTTTGTATGTCAGAGTTGTGATAGTGTGTGTTCTAGAGAAGTATGTTTCCATGTGGTGTATTGCAGGCGTTGACCCTTCTCATCTTGACCAGCTAGTCCAGTCTTCACTGGAGATTGCATATTTTCCAATTTGGTGATATAGGGGTTTCTCTCAAAAGTCTGAGTGTTGGGATTTTAAAGGAAAGAGTTGTCTGTGTACATGAGGTAATTGTAACAGTCCCTCAGAATGCCCAAGTGCACCAAGTTAATGGGCAAAAACACAGAGAACTGCACTTTAATCGTGCCAGGAGGGGTGATCATAACTAAGTACTGGAGCTAATTCTGTGAGGAATAACTAATGCTGATGGCTCCCAGTTGTGCTAGAATACTTGATGAATAAACCTGTTTAAGTGCAAAGCTATTAGGCTATTTGAAGTGCAGGAAAGAAAGAACTAGCAAGATCTAAGGGAAAAACTGAAGGCAGACTTTCTGGCACATGTAACAGTTTACCTCAGCTATGCAGTTATCAGCACCTTTGGTCATTTGTCAGCTCAATAAGCTCTGTAGCACATGCAATAACTGCATAACACTATAGTACAAATAACTAGATAGGCAGGGGTGCTAATCTCAATACTGGCAACTGTTTTGTGTGTGTGTGTGTGTGTGTGTGTGTGTGTGTGTGTGTGTGTGTGTGTGTGTGTGTGTGTGTGTGTGTGTGTGTGTGTGAATCATGTATAGTGTGGATTATACCATATTGATTTGTGTACCACCCTGTAAACGTCCCATCACCCTAGTTTACTATGCCTGCTGATATCATTCACCTTAGAAGTACCTTGGGAATAGGAGAAATCATGTAAGCTCTGTGGTGCACCTAATAACTGTATAACACTCTAGTAGAAATAACTAGATAGGTAGTGGTTCTAATCTCAATACTGGCAACTGTTTGTGTGTGTGAGAATCATATAGTGTGTGAGTTATACCACTTTGATTTGTTTACCACCCTGTAAACGTCCCATCACCCTACTTTACTAGGCCTGCTGATGTTATTCACCTTAGAAGTACATTGGGACTAGAAAAAATCATGCAAGCTCTGTGGCATGTCTGATAACTGCGTAACAATGTAATAATAATAATTAAAAAAGCAATGATTCTAATCTCACTACTGACAGCCATGTATGTCTTTGGGTGAAGATCATATCCTGTTTGGCTGATTCCATTTTGAGTGGTGTACCATCCATGCCTGTTTACCACCTCCCAATGGCATTACTTTATATAGCGTGATAATGGTATCTGTCTCACATGCAGCATGTTAAACCATTGTGCAGGCCATACCAGTCCTGTGTACAGATGCCTATGGAATATCCAGATGTTTAGGTTCATAGGTTCATAGGCGTATACTAGGCTAATGGCCCTGGAGCCTTTATAAGCCTAGCTTATAGGATTACCCTGGCAACATCTCATCTGACATTTTTTCCCAGTGCCTCTGTTGAGTAGAGCCACTGGAGTGATCCCTGGGGTGAATTTTCTATTTCCCATCCACTCATCAAGATTTCTCTTGAAGAGGGCCAGTGAGGTGCTTTGCTTGACATGTATGGGAAGTCTATTCCATAGCATGGGCAGTCTCTGGGTTATGAACCTGTCCCTCCAGTATGTTGTGTTAATTGTGGTAATGAGGTTGAATTCTCTGGCGTGTGTGGTGTGGAGGGATTGGGATTTCTTTAGGTGTAGCATTTCTAACAGAGCTGGGTCAGACATGGCTTTGTAAGTCAAGCACAGATCCCCTCTAAGTAAGAGATATGACACAGAGAATAGTTGGAGTTTTTTTTAATCTGTCCACATAAGACAACTGTTTAAGGCCTAGGATCATCTTTGTGAGGTACTTTTGTGGCCTCTCCAGTTGTTGCAGGTGTCTAGTGAGGTACATGCCAAATGGGGCATTGTACTCAATGAATGGGCTGATGAGGGAAGAATAGAGAGAGAGGGAGACAATGACCTATTTCTTCCTGGATGCAAAACCCTTAGTAATGAGATGTGCTACATAGAAGGCCTTTCTGACCACAGTGGCAATGTGGTGGTCAAAAGAGAGGTTGCTATCAACCTGTGTTCCCAGATCTCTTCTAACATCTTCTGTGTTCAGTGGACTACCATCAATGCGGTAATTTAATTGAACCAAGTTTTTCCCAAAGGAGGTGTCAACACATTTTTGGCATTGAGCTTAAGGCCATGGTTCTGACACCAGTTGGTTTTAGTGAGGCTTTTATGCAGGATGTCAACATCACTCGGGGCATTAATAATAGCTCCCAACTTGCAATCGTCTGTGAACTTTGTCAACCAGAGTCCCTTCAGGTGGCCTTGACTTCAGAGAAGTAGATACCAAACAGGAGAGGACCCAGGACCAAACCCTGTGGGAATCCACTCATGACAGGTCGGCAGTCTGACTTGGAATCACCTACTTTCACACTGTGGGTTCTATATGTGAGCCAGTTTGCAACCCACCTAGTGATATAGTGCTTGATGCCTAGCTTAATGAGTTATTCTATGATTCTTGCATGGGGAATGGTATCAAAAGCCTTGGCCAGATCAAGGTAGGCTGTATGAGCCACCTTGCCTTCATCTACAGCTCTGGTAACTGACTCAAAAAAGTCAGCCAGGTTGAGCAGGCATGATCTACCCTTCACAAAACCAAACTGTGTGGGATCCAGTGTTTGGAGAATCCCCATATCCTTGTTTATCAGGTCCATGAAGATGTGTTCCATAGCTTTGCATATCAGACTTGTCAGGCTAATGGGGTGATAGTGCCCAGGGTCTGTAGTCACTCCTCCTTTGTAGAGATGGATGACTATAGCAGTGCACCATTTGGTAGGGACAAAGCCTGAGATGAGGCTGTTATTGAACAGTGCACACAGGTGTGGTGCCAGTTTACTCTGTAGTTCATGTAGAACACAGCCAGGGATATTCTCAGGTCCCATAGAAGCTGTATTCTTGGCCTTGGACAGTGCTGTTTTAACCTGTGTAGCAGTAATACTGGGTGCCTGGCAATCTACTGGTGATTGGTCCTTTGGGGGGAGAGAGGGGTAAAGTTGTCACTGAATCAGTCAGCCAGTATATTGGCAATATCTGTTGACTTGGTATAGCAGGTACCATTGTGCAGTAGCTCAGAGAAAATCTAGGTATTGCCATGGAGATTCATTACATAACTATAGCAGGCCTTGTAGTTGTCTTTAATATCTGCTGCAATTCTGTTTTCATAGCTAGCTTTTAGAGGATTTAATGAGGAATCTCAACATTTTGTTGAGGCTGATAAGGAAGTTTATCCAGTCTTGGGACATCACCTTATTCTGCATCAGTTTTTTTTTTTTTTTTTTTGTAGAGTTTGTTTATGGCAGGGAACCACCAGATTGGCTTCCTTTTTTTGGAGGAGAGTGACTTGGTTTTATTTGGTATGGTGAGATCCATGCATTTGTGTACGTGTTCGTACAGTACATTGGTGTATGATTCGGTAGTCATGCAACTATTCTCCATTTGCATGGGTGCCGTGACATTAGCCACCTCTGTTTTTAGGAGCCCAAGGTTAGCTTTGGAGATATTTTTTTTGGTGGTTACCTTTGAAGGTGGGTGGGATGTGGATTTCCAAGGTGAGTAGTTTGTGGTTGGAACTAACCAGGGAGGAGTTGACTATTGGTGTAGAGTAACAGTTGCCCATGTTAGTAATGACCAGGTCAAGGATGTTGCTACCTCTAGTTGGGGTATGAACGAGCTGGTCCATGGCATTGGAATTAATGAATTCCAGGAAACATTGGGCAAGTGCATTGCTACATGAGTAGTTTTCCCAGTTAATGGAGGGGTAGTTGAAGTCACCCAGTATGAGAGTGTTAGGTTGGACCCTAATATTCTCCAGGGTGCTTAGGAATGTGGAGTGTGAGTCTTGGGACATGGTTGGGGACCTATAGCAGGCTATGACCTGAATTGCTGTTTTACCCAATGTTAGCTGCACCTGAAGTAACTCCAATGTGTTATGTTGGGCTACCAGTCCAGAGGTGTGTGCATCCTTTATAAATATGGAAACACCACTGCCTTTGGAGCTTCGGTCCAAGTTCTTGATCTGAAAGGTGTGGAATGAGTTTTAGTCTGGTAGTGCAAGGGTGCTTTCTGCTGCTTTGAACCAGGTCTCTGTTACAGCACAAATGTCGATGTTCTCCATTTTAAGGGATGCTTCGAGCGAGTGCATTTTGAGATTTAGACTTCCAGCATTGAGAAGCATGATCCTCAGATTGCATTTGTTTCTAGTTGATGTGGTGGTAATTTGATCTTTGGAACACAGCCCAAAAAAGGCACTATAGGGGAGGCAAGAGCCTTGGACAGTATCCGGAAGCCCAGGGGTGACAGATGCAGGCCATCTCTGGCAAAGCATTGATGTCTTTTAATCATGTCATCCAAGGCAGACAGACACTGGATCCCCTTGGAATGACACCAGAAACTTAGCCAATTGTTGAAATCAATCATTTTCTGCTTGTACTGTGGTATAATTCTGGGTGATGGTAGGATGCTTCTCAGGGTTAGGGTCATACTTGCCTGGGCTACATAATGCGAGAGCTCCTCCATGTCTCTTCATGTAGTCCAGGGAGGTACATGTCAGGTCATTCACACCCACATGTACAATGACAGAGTCACATTTGTACCTGTTGTTGAGGGATCTGAGTGCTTGCATTATGTGGCGGATCCTGGCACCTGACGGGCAGCTGACTGTTACTTTCTCCTTATTCAACCTAGTGAGTGGGACATCAGTGTGCCTCATTATTGAGTCACCTATGACTACTGTATTGGGCATGCTGTTTTGCTGTAGGGGCTTTGGTTGACTTGCACACTGTTTAGGAGAGTTATGTGTCTCGTGATTGGTGTTGTGGTGGTCAAGTGCATTTCTGCCTTGGAGGCCTCTGCAGTTTGGTTAGATTTTTAATGAGAGCCTCTGCAAAGGTGGGTGTGTGGTTTGTTTTTTTATCTGAAGGCAGTGCTGGTGTGTGTTTTGGAGGGCTATGTGTTCCATATGGTGTGGTGCAAGTGAGACCTTCTCCTCTTGACCAGCTATTTTGGTCTTGGCTGGAGAGTGCGTGGCTTCCAATTTGGATATATAAGTGCATCTCTCCCAAGTCTGAGTGCTGGGAGGTAAGAGGACAGGGTTGTCAGTGTACATGAGGCAGTTGCTACATTGCCTCAGGATGCCCAAGTTCACCAGGTTAATAGGAGAAACCACAAGGAATTGACCTTTAGACATGCCTGGAGGGGTGGGAATTAATAATAAGTACTGGAGCTGTTTCCTTGTAGAACATTTACTGCTGGTAGCACTTTTGTGTGCTACAATAATTGCTACAAGAAGTCTTGTAAAGTGGTAGAATAATAAGTTAGTAAAAGTGCAGGAGAGGAGACAACTAGCAGATCTAAGGGAAGAATTGAAGAGCAGTCTTTCTGGCAACGCTCAGAAGCTTACAAACAATCCTGGATACATCAAAGCTGTATCTGGACTAGATTAGTTACAGGAAAGGCAGGAAACAAGCTTAGAACTTTTTTTTGGCAAACTATATGTGTCCTGTGTCCTGTAACAATGCCCATGTGTTTGATATTGTTGCCAAACTCACCACAGTGAGGGTAGTGACACACATGTCAGCATCATGCATCATACCTGACTGAAACATCATGCTGATACAATGTCTGCTACACTATCACTTGTCCAGGCATGTAGGAGCAATACATGACTCCACATCCTATGTCTGGTTGGTTATCCCACCATCCATGGAGGCATTCATAGGTTCATAGGTTCATACTAGGCTATCTGCCCGAGGGCATTTACAAGCCTAGCCCATAGTTTTGTGGCTTACGCCACCCCTTTAGTATGGGGAACTATACCCATTATTTTGCTGTGCCTCTGTTGAGCAGTGACACTGAGGTAATCCCTGGGGTATATCTGCGATCTCCCATCCATTGGTCAAGATTTCTCTTGAACAAGGCCAGCGAGGTGCTCTGCCTCACATATACCGGGATTTTATTCCACAGCATAGGGAGTCTTTGGGTGATGAATCTATCCCTCCAGAACATTATGTGTTGTAAGAGGTAGTGTGTTATGTTCCATGGACATAATCTATGTGGGGCATGTCATGTGTATGTAGTAGTATAATATATAATGGTGGAAGTATAGGTTTATTAATCTGTGTATTGTCAACTGTGTTTATGTTACTGTGTGCACATCCCATGTGTCAGTCCTTACTGTGTGTATGCAAAGGATATACCATTTTGTCTCCCTGTTACACCCTGTGAACTCAGGAATACATATCACAGACTTGTCAACAGTATTGTGCATGCCCTCTTCAACTGCATCAGGGATGAGTGCATGGTAAAGAAATGGCCAGGCCAACAGGTGAATCTGTTGCAGTTAATGTAGTGGCTCTGCTTGTGAGGGACCTGCTGACAGTACTACAGTAATCTATTCTGTATGTATGAGCCTGTGGTAGTACACAACACTGAGCTGACATGTTTGAAGGCTACCTGTCTGTGACAAAGGGTATGTATGCAAGGTCACACTGTCTGACAGTGTCCACCACACACTGTTGAATGCATACACACCTGGTACATGTACATATAAAGCTGTACCTTGCCTATGACATGGTTGGTGTATTCCCAATTTACCATACTCCCTCTTGGGAATGTCTGCAGGGCCACAGTCAGCAGGCACACAGACATCTGGAACACAGAATACAGCATGTTAGACTACATTCAGTCAGTGGTACTAACAGCAATAATGCATCATGCTTAATAAGGTACATACACCTGTATGTGTACCCATAACAAATGCAAGCAGACAGCACCTTACATAGTATTACATAGCTACACTGTACTATATTCACCCTGTGCATCAGACCCATATTAGCATGTCCTTGCATCGATGGTATGGATGACAGGGATGTGGCATAGGTATCATCATGTGCACATGATGTGGTGTGGGTTTGCCTGAGGCCTAGGCTGGGCCATATGGTTAACATCAAGTCTGTGTGTTTGGAGGGGTATCCAATGGATAGGCTGTGCAGAGGAGCTATGTGTGTCTGGAGGTGACCTGCCTGTGATACAGATGTGTGTGTGTGTGTGTGTGTGTGTGTGTGTGTGTGTGTGTGTGTGTGTGTGTGTGTGTGTGTATGCGCACAGTCACGCCATGTAGCTGCCCTACACAGGCATATGTTGGACAGCTGTGTATTGTACATGGCAGGGTGTCCAGGTCACCATCTCCAGCCATAGACACAGGAACTGGTCCTGCCAGGAGTATCACTGGCACCACCAGGCCTAAGGCTAGATGCAGTACTCCTTCCTGATGGTAACTGCTGCCTGCTGGATCTGTACCCCTGACAGGACTGAACAGGACCATGTGGCCATGGCCTACTCCAGTGTGATGTGGACAGCAACCCCCCTTTGGTAGTGCTGGTGTCACTGCCACTAAGGAAGTGTGAAGGTACATGGCCTCATAGACTCTCAGCTGTTGGTGATGACCTACATCCATGAGGCTGATGCCCATCTCCCACCACATGCTCTAGCACAGACATGCCATGGTTGAGGATTGCCAAGGTCTCACCCCACCGTCTATTCATGACCTAAGTATTTTAATGAGTGGCCTCAACAAGGTCATGTATGTCACCACGTAAATCAGGGAGAATTGCATCCACCACCCTGAGTATTTGTGTGTTGTGGCATTCACTATGTCCCTTTGCATCCACGACAGCCCAGAATATGTGTCTGGTGACTTCGTCTGTGGCACTTGCGACATTGGCCCAATGAGCAGCATTCCTCCTGCAAGTACCCTGTCCATCCACCTGTGTGGGACCTCACCTGCACTCTGGCTATGGCCAGTGTTTACACTCACCTGTCATAGTCACCACAATAGCCTGTTCAATGCCACCACCTGCCAACTGTCCTGTGGCCACTGGTGACGGGGTATGTGTGGGCATTGTCACTGTGTGCAGGGAAGGTGTGGACAAGAGTGGAATGCCAACCAATGGCACAAATTCAGCCCCTGACAACCCCACCTGTACCTCACTATTCCTATCACCATTGTCAGAGTCTGCAGAGATAATGGCATCAGTTTCCAAAAGGGGGGACCCAAAACCCCATCGCTACCTGTGAGTACATTAACACCTGCACTTTGATGCTGGCTGGCACACACACACACACACACACACACACACACACACACACACACACACTTACACTTACATGTGAGGTGGCACAAATCTGTTACACAGACCACACATTACCCAAATGGTGACATGCATGACACACAGCCCTCAACATCAAGCATTGCAGCCAGTTTTTACTACATGTAACTAACAATATAGACCTCTAGGATACATGATTAGTGTTAGTATGTGATGGCCATTCCCCAGCACAGACTGCACCCATGTACACATCATTGCTGTTCATCTGTATAGTACAGTGGCAAGTACTACAGAACATACCTCACAACTGTACAGATCCTCACAGGATGTGTAGAAGTCTGGCTCATATGTTTGCTCTATTTCTCATAACCCCTGTGTTTCTCTGATACATAAGTGGGATGATCTGAGAGACATCACTGATTAATGACATACATTTGAGTGTCAGACCTCCAAACCAGCAGTCAGTGTATGGTCACGCAATTCCTGTTACACCACCAGCCTTTTAGGCTTATACTGGCTCTGATAAGTGTACACAACCCTGTTAACATGCCATGTTCTTGTAATATACAAGATGAGACTGCAGTAATGCATTCAAATATGTTACCCACTGTTCATGTGACATATGACCTGTGCAATCCAATTGATAAACAAACACATGTTACGTGTTAAATATAATGAATGCAATATTTACACAATGGTGATTGCATAAGTGTGCACACCCTTAAAATGATACTTTATTGAAGCACCTTGTAAGTGACTTACAGCATTCACTCTTCTTGTGAAGGCGTCTGTCAGCATAGCATATCTTGACTTGGCATTATTTGGCCATTCTTCTAAGCAAAGGTCACCCAACTCTGTCAGATTGCAAGGGCAGCTCATGTGCAGAGCCCTTGTCAGGTCACACTGGTGTTTTTCTATCTGGTGTAGGTCTAGGCTCTGGCTGGGCCAATCCATAACCATGAGTGTGTTAAGGTGGAGCCATTCTTAGGTAGCTTTGAATGTATGCTTCGGGTCTTTGTCATGTTGAAGGCTGACACACCTCCCCATCGCCAGCATTCTTTCAGATGCCAAATGGATTTTGGGCAGATGTGGGTGTTATTTGGAAATGTTCAGAATTCCCACCACCGTGACTACAGGCCCTGTTCTGACTTTGGAACAGCATTCCCACAGCGGGCCATTGCCACCAGTGTGATTCACCATGGGGATGTTTGTCTTTAGGTTATGAGAGGTGTTGCTTGTGCACCACACATACCTTTTAGTATTGTGGCTGTGAGGTCAATCCATAGTCTCCTTACACCATAACACATTTTTACACATGCCTTTGGGAGATGTGATGTGCTGTATTGCAATTTGTATCCACCCCTGGATGTTGTTTGGTGTGGGGAAATGCTTCCATCTTCTGACCCTACCCCATAGGTCAGATGTATGCAGAATACGGGAGAGTATTCCCACAGGCAGTACACAACACCAGTACTAGCAAGAGATCCTGCAACTCCCTCAGTGTTGCTGTATGTCCCCTGACAGCCTCCATGACCAGGTCTTGTCATGTCCTTTCATCATTTTTGGAGGGACATCAGGTTCCTTTCAACAGCACTGTTGTCCCATATTCAGTCCACCTTTTGACAACTGTCTCCACTTTGTTCCATGGTGTATGCAATGCTCTGGTAATGTTGTTGTACCCTACTCTTGACTGATACCTTTCAAATATGAGATCCTTTTGCTGCTTTGTAAGCTGTCTGCAAGCCATGGTTGTTGCAGGCAACTGAGCAAATGTCATGATTATTCCACTTGGACAGCAGACTGTTATTTGGTGTTACTCAGAGTGCCTTTACTTGATGGCAGGTGTGTACCCAAGCAGACTGTATGCAGTCAGTAAATTACAAGATGCTGAAATAACATTATTTGAAGGTTGTGCACACATATGCATCTAGCTTATTGTCAGGTTTGTATACTCCATATTTTGTGCCCAACAGATTGATTGGTTTTACAGGTGAATTGTTCATGTCATAGGTCACATTACAGTTTGAAAAAGGCATGGGATGACATATTGTGGTCTCAATTTGTATATATATATATCACAAACACCTTAACAGGGGTGTGTATATTATTTATATCCACTATATGACAGTGATGTCTCACACATGTACCTACCTTAGGCTGTTTGCACCCCCCCCGCCATTTTGTTGGTCTATGTCTAGAAGTCTTGCACTGACGTATGCTACAGGGATATTACATTGTCATCAGGTAGGCCCCTGTGGTGACCACTGTGATGCAATGCAGTTAGCCCCAACACAAGTGAACATGCACATAAAGCAATATAGCTATGAGTGACAGTTGTGTGCATGGTACATTGCATGGCTTTCACATGCCTGGGGTAATGGCAAACCACAACAGAACAATTGCATACTCACCAGCTTCAGGCTGCTGTCCCACATGCAGACCGGAGGGACCTAGGTAGTTGTGGGAGTTAAGTATTGTCAGCAGACCCACATGTGCTATTGATACAGGATGGAAGCAGCATGTCTGCACATTTACAGTACATCCCCCAATACTACACAGTTTGCTGTCCTTCAACATAGATGTACACATCTGTGCATTATAAAACCCCATCCACAACTGCAGTCTGACCTGACACATGCACGTAGATACTCTACAATTACAAGTATGTCTGCTACATTAGTCTAGTAATCTACACTGGGGGCTTATCTGCACACTCCTCATCCATTGTCTGGTTGTCACCCACTACCAGTATGTGGGGGGTCTGTACTCTGATGTTGTACTAGGATGGGTGCCCCGAGGTACCTGAGGAACTCCTCGGTTGGTGTCAGGGGAGCTGCATGGCCAGGCCCACACCTGTGGCTGTTTCATCCCTAGTCACTGCAGCAGCTCTTTGCTGGGCATGGCGTATGAGGTCAGTTTCACAATTCTGGACCTGCTTGTATGTACATGCATGCAGACGACATCGTTTAGCCTGTGGACAAGGTTGTCCTATAGGCCGGTCCTCTCCTTCAGATGTTACTGGCTGCAGCCAAACATTATGGCATGGTTCTGTAGTATGGCATCTATGATTATATTTGCCTTAGCCGCTGAGAAAGTTGACCTTTGCTGATTAGACATTGCACCTGGAAGACATAAAAATGGAGACACATCACAGGACCTCATACATTTGGCAGCAGCATGTACAAAGCCTGCACAGCTACATTGAATACCAGTAGCCACCACTCACAACCACACCATACCCCTGTAATGTATCAGCACTGTATCTGTTTGCATTGCACTTCTGGTCCTGAAGTGTCATATCCCCCCAATGAGGGCTAGTTAATTTCATAATCCTGGTACTCCTCATTCATGTCTGTGTAGAGGGATGTCATTGGCCATCTTTCAAGTGGATGGGGTGTGGATTGTGCTAAGGCTTGGTGTGACTACATTGTGTAATGGAGCTGGGAGAACATACCTGAGTTCATGTAGGATGCAGACAGGGATGTTATCAGGTCCCATGGATACTTACATTTGTTGCCTTTCTGTAGGCAATATGTTCCTGTTCACTGGTGATGAGGGGATGGGTGTGGGTGCTGTGCATATCCACCATAGTGATGCTGAGCCAGGGGGTGATGTTTGCCCTAAACCTATCTGCAGCAGGTTGGCTATAGCTATGTTGTGTGTGTATGTGGTCTGACTGGCCGCCATTACAGGGTGAGTTGGTTTGTTGCCTCAGAGATTGCAGACATATGTGAAGATGGCCTTGTGATTGGCCTTGGTGGATGTGTCCAATTTGTACTCATAGTTAGCCTTACAGTACTCCACCTGTGACCTTATATGCTTGATCAGACAAAAGCTGACTTGATGCCAAGTTGGTGTGTGCTCCTGATTTGGCCTGTTCAGCCAGTATAGGGACCAAGTTTGTGGTTAGTGTATTGCTGCTGTCCACCACAGGCATTCAGCCTACCTTGAGGGGGTTGATGTTGTCCTGTCGGGTATTGCTGAGCCATAAAGCTATGTAGGTGCCCACATAGTATTGTTTTATGGGACTGAACACAGCTGCTAGTTCCAACATATGGGATGCCCTTCATGTGGGCCTTGCCCATTTCCCTTGCCTGTGTGGGGAACATTATGGAGGTGTGGGAGCTACAGCTTTACAGACAGTAGGTGGAAATACCTCACAGGATAGGATATGGGAAGACAGCCCAACAACACGGGGGACAAAGTTCCAGATTTTGGTACATTAGTGCTGTTATACACATGGAGGGTTGCTACATTGACAGGGTTTGACTGGACATGCATTTACTGGGTGACTTGACATCTGACAGTAATATGCCCTTGACATACCTGTCAACTGGCATGTTATCCACAGACTGACCAAATATTTGCCTATTATGCTTGGTCTGTTCCTTGAACAACATCTGTTTTTGTGGGGTTGGTAGGATAATGTGAGTATTGTAGTCAGTAAGTGCTGACATCCATTGGTGTTCCAGACATCATATCCTTCAGGGATGTTATGTTACAACAACACCTGTAACATTAGCTACTGTTTCAGTTTGTGACACCATTATGTGTGATATGTCCCTCTTTCCAGCCCCCTGTCTCACAAGTGTGCCATGCATTGTCCAGATGTCCTGCACAACAAGGTGCAGAGGTATGGTATATCATTAATTACCAACTGCACTCCAGCATCCGCGGTGGTGGTGCTGCAGTAGCGTTGTTGCCTCACAGTAAGACGCTGTCTGGTTCAGTTCTCAGCTAGAGTGTCTTCTGCGTGGAGACATGCGTGAATGGGCGTACCTTCATTGAAGGTTGTGCGTCAGGGCTGATAACTCGGCACATAAAAATCAACTACCAATCATTAGCGGACTGGAGTTCCACTGTGGCAACCCCTAACCGGGAAAAGCCGAAAGACACAAACAAACCAACTGCACTCCAGTTATTATGCCAATGATCTGGCAAACGCCTGGCCATGGTATTCAGCAGTGGCCAGGGTTATGGGCTCACACCCTGGTAAACAAATGACAGTTATGTATGTCAGGCCATTGTGAACAGACTGCCAAGATTGTGTAGCAGTGTTGTGTGTATATATTTGTTGGGCTGGGTAGGTAGAGTAGCAGATGTGAGTGTCATACATCCTTTACCTATCTGACTCTGCATGCTGCTACAGCTGGTGGCAGTCTATTAGGTCTGTATGTTTGTAGGGACTGACTTTGAGATATCCTGTAACACCTCAGGATTCTCAGTACACTGTGAATTGGGGCAGTATATGTAGGAGTAATGTGTGAGTGGCAATGGTATGTCACTGTGACTGTGGTGCACTTGTTTGGGGGGTATGCACTTGCACACCAGTGTCTATTTTCCACTAGTGCTACATCCCTGTAGTGCCTGTTATATTTGCTAATGCATGTGTTATGTTAGTCTGATTGTAGTTTGGACATTGCTCGGTAGCTCAGTGTAGTTTCCCTAATGTTGTGTTATGTCCACATATTCATAGGATGTCCACTTTTATGGCCAATATCTTTGTTCTGGTCCCCATGACTGTGATGTATACATGACACATCAATGGGATGATGTGGGGACTGAGGTCAGTAACTAAGGTGAAGCAATTGAGTCCTGGAATTGTGATATTTCAGTCGATATATGTTAGGACATACACATTTACTACATGAACTTTCTCAGCTTATCTACTGATGTATTTTGGACATGTCCCTATTTTCAGGCCTTTGTCCCCCCACTTTGTCAGGCTTGGTCTAGATTCATTGCACTAAGGGGTTCTGAGCATACCTCTCCACTGCCAGATTTTTCACAGAATGTCCAGATGTTTGGACCATACTTTTGTTCAGTGCCACAATGTGTTTCTATTTGACTGGTAAATTACGGTGATGGTCCAAGGATTTATGTCAGTAAATAAATTACATGACATTTCAGTTTTCATCCTCATATCCTGCAGTAATTGTCATCTGAAACATATACTGTTGATGTAACACGTCTTCATTTGTAACAGGGATTTTTGAAACATGTCCGTATATGTGCCCCCCCCTTTTAAAGCCTTTGTACAGGTTGCTTGCACTAACAGGTTGAGAGGGATGGTTCTGAGGTATAAATGCACTGCATGTTATATACATACATATACTATACATATATATATATATATATATATATATATATATATATATATATATTTTTTTTTTTTTTTTCCTTCTTTTATATGTTTATATATGTATAGCTATATTATGACTCTACTTTTTCGTATATATGTTTCATCAGACACAAACTGATGAAGAATTATAGTCAGTCTGCAACACCAGACATTAGAGTTTCATAGTTTTGCTATTCAGAAAACCTGATGTTCTGTTTAATTGTAAAGTGAACTAGAGTAGTTCAACACTTACCTGCCTCTAATTTTGTTTCATATTTCTGCCCTGTTCCTTGTTAATTTTTTTCTTGTAAATCACTAAAGATTAAACTTATTAAATAATGTTATACTGTAAATAGTGTAAGTAATTAGAGTTTCATGCTTTTTGTTCAGAAAATGCATATCTATACAATACCTATTATTGTAGGTTCTTAAGTAGCTACCAGGCAAACAGTTCAGGAGTCCATTAATGAGCCTGCCCCAAATTCCCAATTGCCCAAAAACACTGTTTGGTTAAGTGACTTTCTTAAGGTCACATGGTAGGCAAATGATGGTTGAGGGAATCAAATCCTGTACCCCAGGAAGTAGTTCATTAACAGCTCATAGCCTCCTCTACACCAACTGCTCAAACATATGTATATGTGTGTGTTCATGCAAGTCCATATGTATTAACGCTTTAAGTGAATTCGATTTAGCTGACACTTGTTCTGACACTTTAGTTTCTGAGATGCTAACAAACTGCTGCTTGTAAATAGTACATGGTTTGAATCCTTCACCTCCATTTACCAACTGTGTGACTTTGAGCAAGTCATTTAGCCAGACAGTGCTCCTAGGTCATGCCTGAAAATTTTGTCCAGTGGGTTTACGTGGTAACAAATAAATAAAACAAAGTAATATTTACAATTTGACCCTTTTTGGGCCTTTGTCCCACCATTATTTTTGACTTTGTCCACAATTCTTGAGCAAAGAAGTTGACTGGTATTTTGGTCTGTTACTTGTAAAATATGTGGCTATCTGGAAACATGTTGCGGACTGCAGTCACTAAATGACCGACATGTAAGTTTTAGACTTTGAATCCTTCCAAAAATATTTCATCATGCACCCTTCAGAAAATACTTCTCTAAATCACAAAACACACACACACACACACACACACACACACACACACACACACACACACACACACACACACACACACACACACACACACACACACATGCAGAGCTTCTGCTCAGGCATTGCTAGACTCACAGAAATGAAAGGAAAATATTAACTTTCATTTGGTATTCAAACCCAAGCCCTCTACTCATGCAAGAGGAGGATCAGCTCCTACCTGAAAATAAAATTAAATACCATCTGTCTAGAGGCTCTTTATGGTCCAGTGACTATCCTGCAAGCATAGTATACAGGAGGTTTTTGGGTATGACTCTCAAATGAGAGCTAATATTTTCCTTTTGCTTCTGTGATTTCAGAAAATGCTTGCGAATATAAAGCTTGTTATTCTAGCAACTTATTTAAAATCTGGTCTTGATTTTGTTTTTGTTTTTATTTAGATTATTGAGCTGAGAATATCAGAAGGCAGAGTGGAGTTGCAATAGTTTGTACTATACTGAGCTGACAGCACATATATGAGATACATTTCTATGCCATTATTTATCAATGTATTCATTCACTTGATCTCAAATAAATATCTAAGGTATACAGACATACAAGTGATTGTAAATGGTGTGTGTGGTTTTCAACTATCTCTACATGTTTCATCATATTTGCAGTCTGTTCCTCATAAAATTTGCAGCTTTCTGGCAAAGTGTTGTTGACTGCAGTCATTAAATAATGGCAAACAGTTTCTGACTTCATTACCTTCAGAAAAGGGTCTATATCACCACATTGAATGGTGATAAGTACGGATGCCCTTTGTTCGAATCTAAAAGTCCAAAAACCTTAAACACCGAACTCACGGAACAGCAATTTTTTTTCCCAGGGAAAAAAATCGCTGCTCTGTGAAAAAAAAAAGTCAGAACTTTAAAACAAACTGAAGTGGGGGGCTTCGCCCACCACACCCCCCAATGTGGGGGGCTCGCCCCCACCCCCATACTTAAATATACCAACTCCGAGATTGCACCACAGTGGAGGAAATAGCAAAGCCCCAAAGACGGCTCACTGATTTTTTTTCCCTGGGAAAAAAAATCAATGTTCCGTAACTTTGCAGTTTAGGGCTTTTGGACTTTTCGGTTCGTACAAAGGATGTTCAAACTTATCACCATTCGATGTGGTGATATAGACCCTTCATAAATGTATGTTAATGCAAAACCTGATTTGCCAATAACTTTCTAAGTATATAAGAACAATATTTAAAATCTGTTCCTGATTTGGGGTGTTTGTCTCAGATACGTGAGCAAAGTCATTGCTTACGTATTTGTTCATTCATTTGATCACAACCAAATATATGATTTGTACGCAGTCATACAATGTGCTGCAACTGATGCTCACATCTGTGTGTACATGAATACTTGGTTCCTGCATCCCAGAATAGTGATGGTATAAAAGAAGGAACTGATTGTTGTAAGTAGGAGGATCATGATATAAACCATGTTCTTTGGATATGATAAATGGTTTCATTGTTTTGTTGACTGCTGAGAGTGTGTTTATCATTTGGCTGTAACTAAAAAGGACATTATTAAGTCTGCATGTTTAATGTTAATATTTTAACTATATAAACAGATTTTTAATTTAGTGTTTTTGCCAGGTATATAGGTGTGAAATTCACTCTGGGCAACAACAGTTTGTTTGGCACATCATGCAGATGAGACGGGCCCTACATTGCGAATGAGCTGCATCCTGTAATGCAGGGTCTGTCTTCTGTGGGACTCATGTTCCCTCACCAGACAGTGCTCTTGGGCTGTTCATGAAAAGGGACACACAGGCTTTTAGCAAATGCTTTACACAATTATCTTTCAAATTCTTGCACCTATCACACAGCCACTAATTAGTGCCTCACTATGTGCTATTTGACTGTGAATCCCAGCATGTGCCTTGTAGTTTAGTGGTTTGCCAGATAAATGGTCAGTCCATTTGAGTGTCAAAGGAAGAATTGTTTACTGTTGCTTATGCTAAGTCTGTTTCCAATGCAAATCTTTTTCATTTAGTCAATAGTTACAAGTGTTTTGCTGTAAAATTTGAAATAAGTTTTAAACTAAATCCCTATATGTTTTTGCTGTAAAATTTGAAATAAGTTTTAAACTAAATCCCTATCTATGTATCATTGTAAAAGCAAAGAAAAAAACATTTTGCACATTGATATGTTTGAATACTGTATTATGGTATCTGGTAAGAGACAGTCAGCTAATAGGATATTGGTATGGTATGGTATTGGTGGGTGGTCGATTACCCTGCCTAGAGCCTCATTTGACCATAATCTTTGCTCTGTTCTAAATGTCACATTATTGTAAAGAAGTAGGCAAGCATGGCTGTAGGTCACTTAAGAAAAGTAAGTTTCCATCATCGATGCATTTTACGACAGTTCAAAAACAGTCACCTAGTGTCTCACACAACGCCTCACACCACATTTGCTCCCATGTATGCAAATTTATTGATGGGAAAATTTGAAATGGATTATGTATACAAACATTGTTTTTTTCAAAAATATGTTATATTTTATTTTCGTTATATTGATGATTTAATATTTTTATGTGAGAATGGAAAACAATGTATTTATGAATTTGTAAAGGATTTGCATAATAATGAGTATCGATTGCAGTTTGATGGACTGCAATGTGGAACTTCAGTGAATTTTCTGGATTTATGTTTATGTGGGGATCAAGATAGTTTTATTAAAACTTCCATTCATAGAAAATTTATGGATGGTAGTCAATTTATACATGGTACTACTTGTCATCCAACACACACAGTTCAAGCATTACCCTATGGGGAACTGTTAAGAGTCAGTAGAATCTGTAATAATAGTACAGATTTACAGAAGGAAGTAAAACAAACAATGGTGATGTTTATACAAAGGGGTTATGATAAGAAAATTTTAAATAGGGCAGTTGAAAAAATTATTTGTACTAAAGAAAGAGGAGGCACATTAATTGTAAAGCAAACTAAAAAGAATGAAGAAAATAAAATATTTTTTGTAACTACATATAATTTAAGTGAAGAAGTTAATAAAGTTATTGTTCATTATTGGAATTTTTTACAAAATGATTTATTGTTACAAAAAATTATTAATAAAAAATGTGTATGTCATATAAGGGGGGACAGAATTTAAAAGATATATTAGTTAAGGCTTACTTTATACTACCGAATGCTAATTTAATTAGGTCCCCCAGATTAAATGGTACAATAGCATGTAATAACTGTAGTATATGTAGACATATTGTGCCTGCCTTTGCTGAGATAAATAGAAAGAAGTTTATGGTGAATGGTAGTTATGGGTGTAATACAGAAGGTATTATTTACTGTTTGAGGTGCCCTTGTAATCTTTATTATATAGGAGAAAGTAAAAGAAAGTTTAAGGTATGAGTACAAGAGCACATTAGAGATATATAAAAAAAAACAGAATGGAAAGTTCTATAGCTATGCACTTTTTTGAGAAACATGATGGGAACTATACTTTGTTACAGGCAACTATTCTAGAGAAAGTTTTTTTTAAAAACTGGTGATGAAAGGTCATTAAAAAATGTGCTGCTTTTCAAAGAAACAATTTACATTTTAAAATACAATACTCTTGCTCCAGTAGGACTTAATCTGGAGTTAGAGTGGAAATGCCTAATTTGATTGCTTTATCGTTTAATTATTTGTTAATTGATGTTGGGTGGGTATATAAAGGGAAGATTTTTTGCTGTATTTTGTATCAATCTGTGAAGGCTATTTTGCCGATGTGCTAAGTGGATTAAATATCTGGATCGAAGCCTGGTGTTGCTTTTTATTTCCTCTCTTGCTGAGTTTTCTCAGTTCTCGTGGTGGTTAGTTATTTGAAGAATTGTTTACTGTTGCTTATGCCAAGTCTGTTTCCAATGCAATTTTTTTTCATTTAGTCAATAGCTACCAGTGTTTTTCTGTAAAATTTGAAATAAGTTTTAAACTAAATCCCTATATGTTTTTGCTGTAAAATTTGAAATAAGTTTTAAACTAAATCCCTATCTATGTAATCATTGTAAAAGCAAAGAAGAAAACATTTTGCACATTGATATGTTTGAATACTGCATTAAGGTATCTGGTGAGAGACAGTCAGCTAATAGGATATTGGTATGGTATGATATTGGTGGGTGGTCGATTACCCTGCCTAGAGCCTCATTTGACCATAATCTTTGTTCTGTTCTCAATGTCACATTATTGTAGAACTACAGAGAAGTAGGCAAGCATGGCTGTAGGTCACTTAAGGAAAGTAAGTTTCCATCATCGATGCATTTTCCGATAGTTTAAAAACAGCCACCTAGTGTCTCACACAACACCTCACACCAGATTTGCTGAAGATTAATCCATCCTTTATTTCATTTGTGAAACACATCCCCTCACCATTTTTACTCATTTTACTTTTCTACAATTTTAATTTTAGCAGCATCCTATACAAAAGCTAATAAATATCACTCTGAGACTGTAAATTCCATAAGATTGGACTTCTCCATAATTCCATCCATCCTTCTCCAAGCACATTAAGCATATCCCTAATAAGACTGATTTTAATTAATGTTTCTCTCTGTCTCTGTCTGTCTGTCATTTTAATGCATTTGATCACTTTAGAAAGTATATAAGTAGTATCCCAAGTTTAAGAAGGGCAAAGCCCTTATTGCAACTTGGATAACCTGAATTCAGTTAGAGGCTCAGGCACTGGAACAGCTGTGGTAATGTAGAATGAAATGTAGCTATTTGTTAATGTACCTGCTGGGGGTGGGATTTGGTAGCTCCCTGAGGTATGGTCATGCCACTTCATGATTGCATTCAGGCTGACCCTTGTCAGCTTGGAGGGGTCATGCCTACCAAACCCAAGTCCAGTGACTTTCATAGAGCACATATGAAAGTTCACATGCTCCTGCTTAGTGTTGGTAGCCCTTGAAGTGTTGCAAGTTTATGTCATCACTAGTTGGTGGAGTTAGATTTAAATTAAACAATCCCATCACAGCTTCCTTATTAATGTCTGTTCCATGGACTATTTTTGTCTGATAAGGGATCAAATGGGCAGCCATGGAATGGGGGCAGAAAAATATACATAGGAAAAATAATTCAGGAAGTAATGTCAAGGAATTACAAATTGTCTTTTAAGCTGAGAAAATGTAAATACCAATATTTTTGGATTCAGTTCTATGGCAAGGAGAACAAGTCTTGAATACAAACTAGTCATCTCAGTTTTGAGTCACAGCTTGGGTGCTGAAGGAACTAGCTGGTGACAGAGAGGAATTATGAGGTTCAGTCAGTTATCCATTGTAGCAGGGGATGAGGAATACGTCAAGACTGTGGGCTGAGCTTTGAAGTTCCTCGTGGAGACTGAGGATTACTGGAGGGACTTGTATTCAAGAAGGCAGAACATTTGAGCAGATGTCTCTTGTGGGAGCAATACATATGATCTCACCCTCCAAACACCTTTGTATGTTATTCCTTGGGATGTAGTGGAGCAGTGAGAAGCAGTGCCTGGTAGGGACAAATGGAAAACACCTAATTCCAGAGTAAGATAATACTGTCTCTGCTGTTTGGTCCTAACTTGTGGAAAGAACAAATGGGCTGTAGAGTACTTACCTACCAGGGGAACAAATGAGCTCAGTGCATATTTAGGGGATAGTCTTGATATTTTCTGGAGACACAGGAGCAAAAACATATGCCATAAATTTATTGTCCTTATACTAACTACTACAGACCACAGTAGAAAAAATGCCTTCTGTCAGATGAATAAAAAGTGATTATCAACCATAATAGAATGCTTTCTCTGATGCTGAGGGTAACCATACATTTTCAAAAAAGTCTCTGGTTTATTGTTTCAGAACACCAAACTCTGATCATTCAGAATTAATTAAGAAGTATACTATGTATAGAAATGGTAGTTGTAATAATGTACATAGCACAGTGTGTGTGTGGTTCAGCAGACAGAACACGTACATTTCATCCTTAAAGCTCAGAAGACTACATTCTGTTTATTTATTGACATTTGATTGCCAACAAAGTCTGCCTAGGTAGATGCCCATTTTCAGTGTAGGACTGGGGAGAAAAGCTCCAAAATATTTCAAAAATATTTTAAGAACAATAAGTTTACAATCTTCAAAAATAATACAAAAACATCTACAGTTTAAATAATTATAAGAAATTAGACATAATGTAATATTTAGAAAATTGTAGCCTCTATAGAGAAATTAAAGGTAAGTTATTATAATAAAAACAGGAATTACAATAGAAAGTGACAGAAAGACAGAGTTATGGCTTATTTCTAAAGAGAGACAGGGGAAAGAAATAGATTCAAGGAAGGAAGTGAATGAAGAAGTGAGAGTAAGGAGGAGTAAAGTATGAATTTAGTTTACGCTTGGAATGAACAAGAACAGAGTCAAATTTTGGCTAGAAAGTCTTTCCTAGTGGATTTAAAGGATAAGATGGAGGGTACTAACCTGATGGATATAGGTAAGGAATTCTAGGACTTAGCAACATAGTATGAGTACAGACCATGCCCAGTAGATTTCATAGGTTTGTGGACAGAGAGATTTTGTCATTGGATTGTAAGGGCTAATTGGGAACATAGTTGTGCTGAATGGTATTTTGTGCTGGACAAGCAAATGGATGCTGGATACATTTGTAGATGGAAAGAAGCTGTGTATATTTTAGGAGAATGGGTGGTTCTAACCAGTTTAGGCTTTAGTTCTATACAGTGGTGGGTTCTGACAGGGGTATTTGTTGCAAATGAAGCCACTTTATTATAGAATTGTTCAAGTTTTGATTTTTGTTATACCTTAAGGTTATTAAATATGGGGATGCCACAAACTAGGGTAGGAGGTGAGTAGTGGCAAGTATAATTTTAGTTGCATTGGTGAGAAAGATTTTGGCTCTGTAATGCATCTGCTTTTTTTAAGTTTTTTCTTAATGCAATTTTGTATATGCTGGTTGAATTTAAGATTATCATCCAATATCATCCCCAATAATTTGCTATGAGAAGTGACTTCAGTGGTTGTATTTTTAAGAGATAGGATTTGTTTATTTTTTCATGAGAGAGGTATTTGGGGGAAAAGAAGCATTTTCTTTTAGGTAGAGGGTTGAGCATGAGTTGTGAGTTACAAAGCCATGTTTCAGTGGCTATTAAAGCTTTCTGAGTATTTTTTTTTTAAGATGTGCCAGGTTGTCTGATATGTATATGAGAGTGGAGTCATCTGTATATTGTAAATGGAAGGCCTGTTGTGTGGACGTGTGGAGAGTGTTGGTGAGAATGTTAAAGAGGAGGGTACCAAGGACAGGTGACTGAGAAATAATGAGAGAAGGAGGAGTGCCATTTTACTGACTGATACCTATTGGATAAGTGGCTTTTTAAACCATAAAAGAGTGGGCTGAGATAGACCTAGCGAGGACATTTGAAGTAGAAGTTTGCTTTGAAAATTGTGTTTAAGGCTTTAGACAAGTCTAGAAATAAGGAGGAGACTAGTTTGCTATTATCTTTAGCTTTATTGACAGTATTTAGTCCTGTGGGAAGGACATATGTCATGTTCTGTGGGGGATAAGAGTTCTTCCTGCAGGAGATAGTTTAGCAATTGTTTTTTAATACATTTTTCAAGCATTTTGGAGAGGAGCAATACAATTGTTATAGGTCTAAAGTTAGTCTGCTGAATTTCCTCCTTTGTGTAGAATGATGTGTGATTTTTTTTTCCAAAGAGAGGGAATCTGAGATTCCTGGCTTGATCTATTTATAAGGATTGAGACAGGACAAAAAATGCTATTAGCTGCTATTTTAATGTACTCAGTTGGAAGTTCATCAGCTGAAGTAGAGCAGAGTTTGAGTTTGTCTAAGAATAGCTTTATATAAGATATAGTTACAGGTTTGAAGGTAAAAGTGGATGTGATGACATGTGACTTTAGGGAAGGGCTGGAATTATATGTTGGTGAATCCTTGTTAGGCATGCTATACTGTCTATAAAATAAGAGTCAATTTCTATTACAGTTTTGAGTGGTGAGTTATTAGAGAGTAGGGAGTTATTTGCAGATCAGGTGATTTTATTTTTCTAGTACTAACATCATAGTGCAAAATAATGGGGGCACCACACTTCTAAATGAACCATCCTTTTAATTAGATGTTAAACCATGGTCATAGCTACCTGAGATACTGGTCACTCAAATGAATGTAAAAGATCCCATGGAACTTATGAAAAAGAGCAGGGATACTTTTTCATTATCTACTTCTTTATATTATATTACATGTTTTACTATGCACTTTTAAATATATGTCTTATTCATTTTTTGCACATTTCAGTCCCTAACTCTTTCTGCAACAATCTCACTTTTTTATGGGTCTATATTAGAACATCGAAAGTTTCATGGTTGGAATCACTAAAGGTCGGCCTTTAATGATCGAACTATGAAAACATTGAATGTTCCGAAAAAATAATTAACAAAAAACAAAAAAAACTAAAGAGTGTAGGCAGGGGGCAGGCCTGCACCCCCCACACCCCCGCTACTTAAATATACCAACTCCGAGACTGCACTACATTGAAGTAAATGGAAATCTCCCCTTATGGAGATTTCCATTTACACATTCAATGTTCTGAATGTTCGCTATTGTCGTGTCGACAATATCAGATCCGATATTGTCGGCTTTCGACAATGTAATATAGACCGCTTTTTTACACTATATATTACATCTTCATTTCTCTACACTTTGTTATACAATAATTATTTACATCTTCTGTTCCACCATTAACATACTGTTGAAAAGTATATATTCCACTAGTCAACTTCATGTCCTCCTTCCCTTCTTATACCATCCATACTAGCACATTCATTCTTCCCGAAATACCCGAACCTTCTTGCATTTCAAGAATATATGTTCTGGGGGTGTGGCCAAGCTGGAGAACTGTTTGCATCACTGTAAGCTTGCTCTGTAGTCCTAATAATATTCTGAAAGGATTTTACTTCTGAAGAACTTCATAAACTCTGCTGTTTTGGAGAAATTTATTGCTGGAAGTAACTGAAGAAGATTATTTAAAGAGGAACTTTTTATACTTTTCCTGTCAAATTTACATACAGAATTTTGGAAACAGACTTTTCTTAAGATGGGCCATTTTGAATCTTCTTCTCAAAAACTTAGTTAAAAAAAGAACTACAGCCACTGCCTATTAACATACACAATCTTTCACTGAAAATAGACAAACTGAATACAGAAATGGATATGATCAAAGAAGAATGTAGTAAACAAATAGAAAGCTTAAATGAAATGGATAAGCAGTAAAAAACAAGTATAGAAGAAGCACTTGATATTGATGGAGGAGTTGTTAAAGATCTCCACTGAATTAGATTTGAAACAAAATAATTTATTACTGGACAGAATAGATTGCCTTGAAAATAGGTCCAGAAGGAACAACATTAGCATTTATGGATTACCCGAGAGACAAGAAGAAGATAAACTGGTAAATGTTTTAACCTCCAGGCTACCAAAAACTCTGAACTTACTGGATGCTCTGTCCTTGTGGGATTGAAACGGCCCAAAGATCCTTCACAAATCCTTTCACAATAAAAAAAGAAAGAAAGAAAAAAAAACTCCTCTCTCAGATCTGTCATTGTCATTTCTTCCTGGCAAGACAAAGAACTGGTGTTAAAGACTGCATGGATTAATTCTCCAATTAAAATGGGCATTAACACAGTCATATTTGATAATGACTAGACATCTTTGGTGGTTTTAAAAAGAAAAGAATGTATGCAATTAACAAAGGAACTGAAGAAAACAGGAATTAAAGATATCTATTGTTCCCAGCTAAATTTAAACTTGTTCTTTCAGATGGACAGAAAACAGTTGATTCTTTACATAGTGCTTTCACTTATTTCCAATAATAAACAAGCAAACAAATAAATAAATAATATTCTAAACCATGCTGCAAACATGGAATGGAGTGTAACATCATTGAAAAGGCATGCAGAAGGGAATGATTGGAAGAGCAATGAAGAAAACAAGAAGTTAAAAGACAAATGACTATTATTTGTATTATTTATCCATACATATTCTGTTATTTGATTTAACCTAAATCAAATTACTTGGACTTTTTAGCTATTAGTAAAAGGTGTGTGTGTGTGTGTGTGTGTGTGTGTGTGTGTGTGTGTGTGTGTGTGTGTGTGTGTGTGTGTGTGTGTGTGTGTGTGTGTGTGTGTGTGTGTGTGTGTGTGTGTGTGTGTGTGTGTGTGTGTGTGTGTGTGTGTGTGTGCATGGTTCTGGTTAAATGCTAGAGCACAGTCATATATTAGTATACAGATACATGATATATAACTGACTTGATAATATCTGTCTAGTAAAAAGTATAGTCTAATGAAATATTAGTTTTCAACAGACACACACACACACTCATTGATATTTCAAAATTTTTTATATCAAAGTTTTTTATGTCTTTACTTTTTTCTCTTTTCTCTCTCCTTGTCTCTTCTGCCCCCTTTTTTTTTGCATGCTCTTGTGATATAATTGGCTTATATGGATATGTGTATGGTGATTTATTTTAACTGGTTATAGTGACACTGAGTGGTGTTTACACTTAATAAGTATTTGTGGTTGTGCTATATGGGTCATATGTTGGTGTCTGACTTGATAAATTTTATTGTGTTCATCTCAGATGTGTCCCTGTTTTAGCTTAGATGCATGGTTATTGCTGAATGCAAATTAATAGTTTAGTTGTGGGTTTGTAGGTTCTTATATAAAATAGGTTGTGTATATTACTAAGTAACATTTGTATATTTGTTTTAGTCTGGTCTGTTGCAATGCTTTCAAACCATCCCTGTTTGTACAGATTAAGTATTTCTCTAGCTGTAATAGTTAGACATAATGGCTGTTATGCCACAAACTGAACTACCATTTTTTTTGTTCTATATTCAAACAAAAGAGAGCCTTAGTAGGATTTCTGAACTTTAGTTTCCCACTTTGCTCTCATGCTGCCATTCCATCATTGTTGGTCTCTTAATTTGTTGAAACTGAATGCTATGATATTGGGTGCTTTGTATAAGTTCATTGACTTGCACGAGTTTATCTGACATTTGCAGTACTTTGAGTGTTTAAATTTTAAAGCAAAGTTTTTTGTTTGAAAAAATACATATTCAAAAAATAGTAAACATCTAACTTGAAATTACTAGATGGGCATGAATTTTTCTTTTGTTTTTAAAAAAGTTTATAAGAAATGAGACCTTCACATTGATTTAAGGATGAAACACAGACTGTGGAATGGTAAGAAATCATTTGTTTGTATAAAAACTATCCGGTATTACTAGTTTGCAAGATATACATCAAATATATATAAAATTATTTTATATATACATATATATATATATATATATATATATATATATATATATATATATATATAGGTAATAGATATGAGTACAAGTATAATGAATTTTAAGCATTGTATTTTTTAGTGGTTATTGTAAAAAAGTCTATACTTGGCTTGCATCCAATATGATTATAATATAATTTAACCAATCAGCTAAGGTGACATATTAAATACATAAATGATCTATATATATTAAACAATGTAGTTTTAGCATCTGCTGCTTTATCCATTGTATTTTGATTGTCTTTTGATGTTATTCATACTCAGGTCGCATGAGTAAAGTTAACTTGTGCTTGTGGTGATTTGGCAGGGTAGATAGCTTGAATGGGATCTCTTTTCAAATTAAGAATATTTGGTTCCATGTTATCAGATCTGTATTAGGATACACTAGTTAAGATTAATTATTTTATATTCTAAATTTTGTGAATATGTAAATTTTGAATTACTTTTGCATATTAATATCTTGCTATTCACTTTCATATATCTGTTGGGTTCATGATATTACCTAGATGAATTGTCAATAGCAAAATTGCATATGATTTCTCTTATATTGTTATAAATTAACATGTTGCAGTTAACATATTTATTGGTTAATATTAATTGGCCTATTAGTGGTTGCAAGAGGAGAAGCTTGCTTAAATATTTCAATAAGTTTAAGCTGTAATTGTTTTTTACACGATGTTTGTAATTTGATTCAAAATTATATAGGTTGAATTCAAAGATTTATATAGTGTTAATTATAAAGAAAAGGAAATAAATATTGCAATTCTTTGGAAAAAGCCCTTCTAATGCCTAAAATTATTAATAATTCTAGCAGTATCATGGACATATGTACAGTTGTAATACAATTACAAGGCAGATTATATACTTTAGTAAATGTTTGCTTAATTCCAGAAACTGGAACTAAATTTACCAATAAATATTTAGATATTATAATTTCAAATCTGAGAGGGTCCTTATAATGGCTGGCAATTTTAATTGTTTACTAAATGAAAAATACACCAAAGCTTCTATCAAACTGAAAGTCTCTGTTACAGCCAAAGCTTTATTAAATTTTATTGAATCAATTAATGCTAAAGATATTAATGACTTTGCTGAATCTTGTTCTTTATTTTACAATCATTATTCATATAGATTTAGAACTCAATCTAGAATAGACATTTTGTAATATCAGATGATTTAATTTCTAGGACAGGAAAAGTTAAAGTGGGTTTTGCCCCTTATCAAACAATAATGCTCTTACATATGAAATTATGATTAAATCAAGAAACTTAGTTTTTGCAAAAGACTATCCACATTAAAAGATTTTAACAACTTGTTTGGAGAGGTTTTAGATGGAATCTGTTGGTGCACTTTAAAAGCTTGCCTTTATGGCAAAAGGGTAGATGACTAATAAAATGGAACAATGGAATAAGGAATTATTTGTAGCACAAACTCAGGCAGATGGGCTAAAACTTAATATACAAAATAGTAATTCACTTACTACAATGAAAAATGTTAATTCAAATATCTTGAAATTTTACATCATAAAGTGTTAATTTAGAGAAAGTTACATTATAACTTTATTATCCCCAAACTCTACATAAATTGGCAATTAGATCAAAAATTAAGTCTAACTATATTGAAAAGGTTACTACATCAGGCAGTGATAGAAAAGCAACATATATATAAGAAATTTAGACTGTTCTAGGGATTATTAAATAAACTTAATAATCCAAATGGGATTACGCTATAGAGAGAAGTAGTGTAACTATTTTTAAGAAATATACATAATACATTAATCCACAATCAAATAAAAAAGAAATACAATGATGAAAAAAAAATAACTGATAAAAACATTTCAAGGTAAAAAGCCTCTGGTAATGATGGAATTATACCTGAACTATGCAAAATATTACCTCATGAAGCATTTGCCATTTTATTAGAATTTTTTTCTGTAGTTAAAGACAGATCTAATGTTCCTGGTTATTGGAAATATGCAATTATTCCTCCTATGCTTAAACAAGATAATGACTCAACATAATGCTCCCATTATAAACCCATATCCCTTTTAAATATTTATTATAAAATCTTTATGGCTATTTATGCTAAAATAATCAAACTTTTTTATTTCCCTCCTAATTGCTGCAATAATATGTGATAATATTAAAATAATAATTACATTAATTAATTATACCAATAATATGAAAACATAATCTATATTTAGCTTAGATTTAAATAAAGCTTTTGACTGTGTTGATTTTTTGTCTACTGCATTAGAAGCATATACATTTTCAAACAATTTCATACAACTTTTAATATTTATCCGAATTCTTCTGGGCTCATTAAGGTAAATTGTTTTGTTCCCAACCAGTTAAGATTTGGAAAGGTTTAAATAAGATCTCCCATTCTGTCTTATTATTTACCTTGGTGAGTAAACCTTTTTCCAGTTATATAAGATCAAATTTAGAAATAGTAGGGTTCAAAAATAAATTATCATTATATATCTAAGATTCAGCTCTTTGTGGAAAATTATTTTTGACAATTGGTAATATTGATGTGTCTATAATGTCTTTATCTAAATAATTAAACTTTTATGAGTCTTTATCTGGACTTATTTTAATAATAGCAAAATGAACATCTTAACAGACAAAGAATTAAAAGAAACACTAAAAAGTATTAATGGGTGTAATTGGAGCAACAAATTAAATATCTGGGAATTACATTTTCACAAAATTGAAAGAAAATAGCACTGATTAATTATAATAATATTTTAGGGTCTATTAAATCATTATTAACAACTAGAGCAAAATGTTCTCTGTGAAAAATAGATTAAAATATTCCCTGTGAAAACTAGATTAACATTAATCAGATTTCAGCAAATATTTTAAATGGTTGTTAAAGAAACATATTATTAAAATATTAATAAACTCTCTTACTAATTATCTCTCTCTCTGTATATATATATATATATATATATATATATATATATATATATATATATATATAATGTATATATTAAATATATTCAAAAAATTATCTTTAAGTACCCTGACTTAAACATTTGGCTCCTTATAATATTTCACAAAGCTTTTATCGGAGATTGCATTGATACGTTTTAATTTCAGAAAATTGTTGTTTTTTTTTCTTTTTTTTTTTGTGTTGGCGAATGGAGCAATTTGCTCACTTATGATTTTATAATGAATAGACATTATATTGATATAAATATTTGGTTAACCGTACAAGCTAATAGAAAATATATTAATTTGAAAAATGAATTAATAACTAATATAATATGGAATACGTTCCACCCTTTATTGATTTTTAAATAAACTTGAATTTAAAAAATATTTAGGAAAAGTGCATTTATCTAAAATGTATAAGCTGGTAAAAGATGCAAAAGTATAAATTAAAAAGATTATTGGGAATACTTTGCACAAATCAATATATATATATATATATATATATATATATATATATATATATATATATATGGGTCTACTTTGATTCACTGAAAACTCATTTCACTGAATTTCAATTCACCCTCAAAAAAATCAGCGAAAGCTCAAAACACTGAAAACTCATTTCACTGAATCACATTTCACTGAATGTAAATACTGTTGGGCAAATAAAATGTATATGCCCTTTTCCCCACTGTAGTGTGATCCTGGAGTTAGTATATGTAGTTGGGGGTGGGAGCACAGCCCCCCAAATTTAGGGGGTTGGGGGGTATAGCCCCCCACCTACTTGACTTTTATATTTATGAATCACATTTCACTGAAAGCTAACAATATAAAACCAAAAGTAGGTGGGAGTATGCCCTCCTCACCCCCCAATGTGGTGTGTGTGCCCCCCACACCCTCGTAACTACATATACTAACTACAGTGGGGAAAAGGGTATATACATTTTATTTTCCAACAGTACTTAAATTCAGTGAAATGTGATTCAGTGAAATGAGTTTTCAGTGATTTAAGCTTTCAGCGACTTTTTATAAGTGTTTTGAAATTCAGTGAAATGAGTTTTCAGTGAATCAAAGTAGACCTCTCTCTCTCTCTCTCTATATATATATATATATATACATATGGATCCACTTCAAAATACTGACTTTCAAAATCCCTAAACTCAAAATATTGAGACAAAAATCTCTAAAGCTCAAAATACTGAAAACTCAAAATAGTGAAACTCAAAATATTGAAAAAAACACAGTATAACAACACAACTTTATTGCAGCAGAACTACATACAGAAACATATTACTATTCTGCAAGTATAGGCACCTCCCATGTGGGGGGTTGCATCCCCACACCTCCTGCTACTTAAATATAACAACTCCAAGATTACACTTCACTACACTAAATTGCAATCTCAGAGTTGATATATTTAAGTAGCAGTGGGTTTGTGTTTTATTTGTTTCAGTATGTACTTGTGCTGGAATATAATAAATGTTGGTATACTGTGTGGTGTTTTCAGTATTTTGAGTTTTAGTATTTTGAGTTTTCAGTATTTTGAGCTTTAGAGATTTTGGTCTCAATATTCTGAGTTTAGAGGTTTTGAAAGTCAGTATTTTGAAGTGGCAGCATATATATATATATATATATATATATATATATATATATATATATATATATATATATACATATATGGGTCTAGGACATTTCATTGAATGCACATTTCACTGAAACTCAAATGACTGAACACAAATCACTGAAAGCACAATTCACTGAAAACTCAATTCACTGAGCCACATCTCACTGAAAGTTATATAGGGCCTTTTTCCCACTGTAGTGTGACCCTGGGGGTGTGGGGGCGCTTAGCCCCCCCACATATTTTAAGTATATTTTATGTTCGGAAAAGAGTAATATATTGGAATTGCAAGTATACATGTATATAGCTCAAAATATTTAAAATATGGGTGGGGGCTACACCCCCCTTACTATATATACTAACTTCAGGGTTGCACTACAGTGGGGAAAAGGCCATATATAACTTTCAGTGAAATGCATTTCAGTGAATTGAGTTTTCAGTGAATTGAGCTTTCAGTGAAAAGTGCACACTAATTTGACGTTCAGTGAAATGTGCATTCAGTGAAATGTCCTAGACCCATATATATATATATATATATATATATATATATATATATATATATATATATATATATATATATATATTCTCAAACCTTTTATGGGGTATATATATAAATATATATATATATATATATATATATATAGAGAGAGAGAGAGAGAGGGAGAGAAAGAAATATTGCAAGCTTTATGGACAGACAAATTTAATTTTTCTAAAACAATAGCTTTATTTAATACTCCAATTCCTGGAAATATTCCTATCATGCAATATCCTCTACTCTGAGTATTTTAGCAACAGCTAGGAAAATTATTACAAAAAATTGGACATGTGAAATTGCACCATAATTTATGGACTTTATAAATATTGCAAGCACTGTCAGAATTAATCACTATTAAGATAAGAACAAATAAGACTATTTCTGAAGATAATTAGTTACAATTAAGTTTTCTAGAAAAATGTTGATTTTTGATTTCTTGTAATAGTTTATATTTAATTAATATATTTATGTTTCTTTATTTAAGAATATATTTTAATTAATTCAGGGTAGCACTATGGTAAATATTTTCTCTTTTTTTTTGAGATTGTTCCATTCTTTGAATGTTAATATGTTGTATTATATGTGTTAAGCCTGAATAATTTTAAAGAAAATAAAATACATGTTCTGTGGTTACTTTCGAATTATGTACTTTATATAACCATCCTTCTTGAACTTTACATTTAATTTGTGCTTTTATAGGCAATTTATCTAATGAAAAACTCCCCTCTGCTTTACCTTTATCACAGCTTTGAATGCTCTTCCAGTCTTCACCATGTGTAAACAAAATCTCTTTCACTGTTTTTATGTCATTCCTGCCTACCTCTTGAGTCTCACCTAATTTTATTTTTCATATTTTCATTTTAGTCATATACATCTTTACTTTATCTTCATCACTTCATACTTTCCTTTGCTTTAATATTCTTCCCAATTACACTTTCTCATTTGTTTATATTTTATTTAAAAGGTTTGCCTGTCAGTTCTTATCTCTCATATTTTACCTTTTTCAATATCCATAGCAGATGTATTGAATGAATGGATTCACACAATTTAACACCCACCCATTCAAATTTTCTTTATTGCTGTATACTAATCTTCTCTTTATTGGATTTTAAACTAGAGCCTCAGGAAAAGAAATAAACGCATATTTTAACTTGACTGGAAGCATATAAACAATACCCCAACATTGGCTATTTTCCGTAAAGTGTAGGTATTAATCATATAAATGCAATTTTTATATGAAATCTGAGATGTCTTCCAAACATATTTCTTTCTTTCTTTTAATACTTCTTTCTATTGCATAAACTCATACCTTGTATCCCATACCTTATTCCTAATACATTTGTCTCATCCAGTGGAAAAAAAATCTCCTCCTATCCACAAAACCTTTGTTTTTATTTAACATCAATCCTACTTGCCATAATTGCACCTTTACTTCTACTACCATGACTTAATACTATCAGCACTAATAATAGGTATAATAATAATAAATAATAATAAATAATAAATTAATTAATAATAAATAATAAGAACCACCAAAGAGCACTTTAATAGTCACTGGTTCTGCCACTGCATACTCCCTCCTTAAGCATGCCATACTTCCCATACCTTAATCGACTTTCTGCCCTTAAATCACTCTTCTCACTAGCTCTCTCTAATCTTCCTTGACTACTCTTTCTACTGTCTTCTAAAACCTAGTAAGCAAATCACTTCAGAGAAACATTATAATTGCCTTGCCTTCATGCAACTACATTACGATAAAACTGGGTTTTTGTAACTACTTACCCCAAAAACGATATTAATCTTAATGACATATTTATTTTCATACATCTTGAAAGAGTTTTGCTATGCTCCTGATTATCGACACTGTATAACATTGTATTGGTACTTAATGCCTTGTAATAATTCCTGTAAGATTGCTGTTTTAATGCTAATTTATAATGAAAATTGTATAATATGTTGGAGCTTTTCTCCCCGGGCATCCTCTGAAAAATGGCTTTTCAGCTCAGTTGTACAATCCCGGTCAACAACTGTAAAATAAATAAATAAAATAAATATATATATATATATATATATATATATATATATATATATATATATATATATGGTTCCCTATCAGAAGCCTGAAACACTATAAGCCTGAAAATCAAAATCCTGAAAACTATAGACTGAAAGTTCAAAATCCTGAAAGCCCAAAATCCTGAAACTCAAAATCCTGAAAACACAAATAATGCTAATATGTCACTATAAAGACACTAATATCTACCAACTGACCCTGACCCTAACCCTAAGGTCCGTCACTATCGCACACTCACCTGACCCTAACTCACTTAAACCGCCCCTAACCCCAATATTTGTCACTATTGCATACATGCCTAACCTGCGCCCTAACCCTAACTCACTTAAACCACCCCTAACCCTAACATAAAACCAACCGCACACTTACCTGAACCCAACGCATGACCCAACACCACAGGGCTAACAATAGCAAAGCCACAATGACGTCAGTATGTCCATTTTGTGTTTTCAGGATTTTGAGTTTCAGGATTTTGGGCTTTCAGGATTTTGAACTTTCAGTCTATAGTTTTCAGGATTTTGATTTTCAGGCTTATAGTGTTTCAGGCTTCTGATAGGGAACCATATATATATATATATATATATATATATATATATATATATATATATATATACTTTTTTTTGAAAACAGGTTATCACTAATAATTTTTGTATGACAACATTTTTGTGTGACATATGATGCAGCTTCCATTATTTCTCACCTGGCTTCACTCATTCAAAACAACTTCCAGTAACAGCATTCATAATGGAAACAATAATGTTTACATTCATTGGACATCCTTGCTTAACTCCCCTCTTACTCTTGACCACCCATTCACTGTTATGCTAACAGCATGTATTGTCATATACTGAACTTAATACCCTTATCATTTTCCACATACCCTTCTTCTTCATTGTTACTCAAGCTGGAAAATTATTAATATTATCAAAGCCTTAACAAGCTTGCATGGTACCAATTTCCATTCTCTTTTTTTCTCTTACTATGATATCAACCATATGTTCTATTATTTTAGCATCTCTCTTTCCTAGTTCCATTGCACACCATATACCCATTCATGCAAAACCGTATTACCTCATGAAAGCTTGTTTGTAATATTTGCATAAACATTTTATAATCAGTATTTCCTACTGTTTTATCAGCTTCTAATTTTGTAATTTTTCTATTCCCTTTTCCCAAATAAGTTGTATCCCCCCATCCCAAATGTCTTCCTCTGATAGACATCCATTCAACTATTCATTCAATATTCATTTAAAATAGATGTTTCATTTTCCATCATGTCCTTATAAATGTTATATTCTGAGTCATTTGGTTCTAGTGCTGATTATTTTTTATGTATTTCTTTTAAAACATTTTCCAGATCCATACATCTTATCACTTTCCATATCCTTTCTCTGGCTTCTGTAATTGATTTACATTCTACATTCTGTCTTCAATAGCTTTATCTTCCTCATACATCTTCTCAGCATACCTTTTCACTACCTTTATTATCTCATCTTGTTTATACTTCAGTATTTTATATTTTCATTTTCTATGTGCAATATCCTTCCTTTTCAATTTCCACTTCTTTTTCAAAAAAGTTGACACCATCATCTTTTCTCTCAAGAACAACTTCTTTTTATATATTATATCTTATTTTTTTCATGTAAATCTCTTTCTTCTTTTAGTTTGCAAAGTTGTAATAATAGGACAATGAATGTTATGCAGTCCTAAAGTCTTACATGATACCCCAACTGGGTATCTTACAGTGAATGTTGCATATGTAACATGTGTTCAGTGTTTTCTATACCCCATTAATTATTGTTCTGCTGCAGTTAACAGAGGATCACCATGATTTGTTGATGTTGGATTTGCTTGTAGTCTACAGGCCACAATCCAGACAGTGGCAGACCCATTCAAACATAGTTCCATTATGGTAAATCGATGAGGATAATTTTCAAAGAGATCTTAGGGGTCTACTAGGAAAGCAATAAAGTTCTCTTCATTGAATGGACATGCTGTCAGTGTTAAATAAAGGATATGAAATCAACTGATTTTGCAGTGAATCAGTGAGGTATGGAAAAAAATCACCACACATATGTTTCTTCAAAATAGCTGACAGCTACACACACAAAATAATTAAACGAATATTGTCTATCTGTTAATAGTTAATGACTACCTATAGCCCCTTTGCCATCTCATCACTTTTTTGGGGGGTTATCTCTGAAACAGTATCCCAACAAATGTTATGCATAACCAGTTTGCTATTGTACTCTGGAATTATGTTTTTTATGAGTTAAAGTAGCTGCTATACAAAAACATACTAAAACAATGTCAGCTTTTATAAATCCCTTTACATAATACTTCAGTAGAAAAATATATTAAGTACAGTTTCTGATATTAAATTACAATATCTGTTCATCTCTATAGAATAAATGGATAATAGGTTTATCTACTAGCCCAGGGGCTGGGGAAACCTGCAAGAGGATTGTGAGAATGATTATCTAACCCTGTTTCACCCATTCTGGGGAACAAGACAGTCCAATCTGAACAGTAACTAGATCATCTGACACCCTGACTACATCCACAGATGGGTACTCCTCAACCCAAAGTTAAACAACAAAACATATTTTCCCAAAACTGAGGACCAAATTAAAAAAAAAAAAAAAAAGTGCAAATGGAATACTGGCATTCATTTAAGAAATCATGCTATCACTGACAGCTACTTACATGAATATCTATACTGCACTGCACTTTTGCCCCATCAGAAACTGCTGCTCATTCACCTTAACAGCTTGCATCTAGGGGAGTTGCCTCCAGCACCCCACCCTAGATATGGACCTGAGTCAGAAGACTACAATGCCAGCATGAGGTCAAGTATACATACTATGCAGCATTGAGATCAGGAATGTGTGTTTGTCTTTACCAAGATGGTAACTATAGCCTCTTATGCATGCACAGAAGTATGCATGCAGAAGGAGTGGTAGCAGACTCCCTCAGTGATGAAGGTGCATGCTTTAACCACCAGAAAATAGGGTATTATAATAAATGCCGCATGAATGCAGATCACCATGATGCAGCATAGTCGGCTGGGGCACTCAGGTAATTCAGTGCACTGGATGCAGTTAAAAATGAGATAGTTTTCTCCTTATGTTATGTTATGGTTCCTGTCTTGGAAAGGTTAAACCAGACCCTACCCCTGAGCCATTGCAACAAAGATATGACCTACCTCTTAGACAGAATGGAAGATGGATTCTGGCAAAACACAAAACACCTTCATACCTGATTAATTGATGGCAATCTTAAGTTGTCTCTCACCTTGTATGAGAAGCAGATCCTGTATGTAAGCACCAGATGGCCTCAAGGCCTACAGAAGGAGAACTAATGATCACCAGAAGAAGAAAAAAAGCAAAACATCCACCTTTTATGACTTAGATACTAATAATAAATGTGCAGTTTTATAATCTAGCTACCTAAATCAAATTTTATGCTATACTAGTTTATCTTTTTTCAGTGATATAGTTATACTTAAATCAGTATTCATGCAAATGACTGAGCCAGTCATTCAGTTTAAGAATATGATTAAGACAAGAGAGCCACACACTCACTCACTCACTCACGTACATACACACACACACACACACACACACACACACACACACACACACACACACACACACACCATGCATACTATGAGCCCTCTGCAAGGAGATAAGCATACATGTTTGTGACAATTTAGAAAATTTCCATCTCATTTATCAGCATGTCTTGAGGATGTGGAAGGAAACCAGAGACTGCAGCAAAAAAAAAGGTATAAGGATGACATGCCAGCTTTGGGACAGAAGGTATCTGTCCTGAGAAAAGAAGCAAAAAATCAAGTGCTGTTATGCAGGAATATTAACCACTGCACAGCTGTGCCACTCTTTTATTGCAGTATTTACATATATTGATGTTGTTTTAATAGCAAAGCATTTGTGCCCCGTATTTCCTGTTAGAGAAGTAGTCTTTAACCGTAAGCACTTTACAAACTGTAACTTAGTACTTTGGATTTGAATGGATTGTTATACATCTTGCTCCACAGCAGAATAACTGGGAAGTGCATTAACAAAGGTTGTGCAGAGAGAGCATAGAATGCTGAGCTAAGTTCAACAATACTACTTAAATACAGAGACACCACAGACAGTTTCAGCAGTTGCCAGCAATATAAGTTCTAGCTAACAGCTAGAAACCCCCTGTTATTAAATACCCTTCTATTTAAATTAATATATCTGGATCATTGTTCTCCACTTAGTCTTAAGTTAAACAGAGATTCCCTTCATCACCCAATTGCTTATGCAATTTTAGTAACTTGCTTATTGTTTTGTTATGCGTAGACACCAGTAACTGTGATGGGGATGTCACTGCCATGGTGAGACATGCTTTTTTACTGTATGTCCATTGTATGATTTTACCAGATGACATAACTCAGCACTCCTAGGACTTAAAACAGAAATCCCCACCATGTGCAATTAGTATGATGGACCCTCACCAGGCCTCTTTCCCGTCAGTGGAGAATGATGGTACATACCCCTGGTGCTGGGCCTAGAGCCTCTAGAGTTGGATCCCCCCATTGTGATCACACTGGTGCTTTATCATATGAATGAGGAATAAGGGCCACTGAGGATGGGAAGTGCGGGTGGTCACAGAGGCCCTTCAAGTCTTTGGCAGCAGTGATTAAGATAGCATACACTCAAAAAGAGATTTTAATTTAACCAGCTAGCTCTTGAACTTCTTTACATTTTACCCTATAGCACTCACTGAAAATATCTAATAAATCTAATACAAAGTGATCTCTTTGAGTAAAATTCATTTTTCCAACAAGTTACTACTTACAGTTAGGTGGTCTCTGTAGTTGTTATTATAGGGCATTTTACACAATAGTGCTTTTAAATGTCATGTCCCAAACATTTGCACTACAGCAAATAGAATTTTTTAGAATAAAATGTAACGCTCCTCCGCAAATTAGGTCATGTAAATGTTATTGCTTGAGCTGATAATGTGCAGTTACACTGCTATAGCCATTAATATCATACTGCTTTGTAATGAACAAGAACTAATATGGATAAGCATGAGCAATACTACCTTAGAACATGGAGCTGACGTAGATCCAGAGACAGATGTCAAGTGCTCTGCTGAGAACAGATTAACTGAAGACCATTCCGTTAAGATAGAATGACCAAGGAGGCAATCAATGAGGGTCTTCTATTTTTCAACAAATTATGACATGGGAAGTTTGAGAGTCTTTGTCCCTGTCATAAATAAAGTACCTTGATGTGTTCATTTTATATTTCATTCTCAACCAAATGTATCTTGATGAAATCATTTACTGAAATTTGCCATGTATGTGTCCACAACACTAAGTACTGTTCATGTATGTATTCTGTTCATGTGCTTTTGCCAGCTGTAAGAGAGTGAATTTATTTACAGTCATTTTAATAAAAGAACAGCAGCATAAATGTATGGTAGAGTACTATTGAAATGTTAATTACATTATATGCTTACTTTTAGAAATTTTAGTTGTTAAACTATCTGCAAAGTAGTGTTGCTGCTATAGTATGCAAGTCAGGGAACTTTTCTTCCCAGGTCTTCTTTGAACTGGCCATCTACCTAAGTGGATGTTCTCCAGGTAATATAATGTAATGAGCAATTAAATATGCAATAAGTAAAATGTAACTTAATTTTTGTTATGCAGTTAATGTCTCCCTTTCTCTCACTGTCTTCTTTTGCTTTCTTTAGATGTCTCACACCTTGTTGCTTCCCAGGCTAAACCTACTAGTATTACACCTGAGGCACTCACGTGTTCTGAACTACAGTGTGAGAATGAAGGTGCATGCATCATGGAAAACAACAAAGCTGTATGCAAGTAAGTAATATTCTTATTTTTGTAAAAGGTAAAATATTTTCAAAGGGAACAAATGCGTAATATAATACAATAACTAATTCCAAGCTTCCTTGTGCTTTCTTTCTTTGAGTTTTCTGTTTTACATGACCATGGAGCAATATTTAATATCATTCGATGAACAAAAACAATAAGGCTTGTCAGCCTTCACTTCCTCTGATTTATGCATCAGTTCAGTTCACACATCTGAGGGAATAGGACAAGATACTTGTGTCAGAAATGTCAGCCTTTCAATATAGGCCAAGTAGACTGGAACAGAAATTTAGTGAGTTCTGCTTTTTGTGTCAGCTGTGCCTGCAGGGGTGCTTAAGACAGGGGTCATATGCATTATCATCACCTCTCACTATGTAGTGTAGTACACAGAATAAACAAGATCAGAATTCCAGCACAATTGATATACTTACCAACTAACAATAGTTTAGTCTGCCCTTAAGATATAACAGTACTATTGCCAAACTGGCCTGAATCATTTGAAAATAATTAGTGAAATACTGCATGCTAAGTCCAACACAGAACCCTAGAGTAGATTGTAAGATAAAAAGTGACAAAACATACAGATAGAGCACAACAAAACTAGTGTAAGAAGCAGGAACCCATTTCTACAGTTGCAGTGACAAAGGATGATTCAGACATGGTGGTTATTGATAAAGCTGCTGCCTATGCCTTGGACTTCTACTCGCACTTAAACAGCTTTATTGATAAGGCAGTCCCTATCCATGCCAAAAATACTGAGAAATTTTATTTTATTTTTATTTTATTTTACATTTGTTAACCGGGCTAGTCTAACTGGATATATTTCCATTTTCAGCAGAGGCCCGGGGAGAAAAGCTCCACATAGAGACAAAACAGTTACATAGTATGCAAAAATGAACAGAATAAAATGTGGTGGGAATAGACAATATACAGTATTACATCATAAGATTCAACATCCATGACATAAGAAAGGACAACTTATTTAACATTATTTAACATTTTAAGACATAAAAAGAAAGTATAAAAAGAAAAGACATTAATAGAAAAAAAGAGTAAGCAGATTAGTTAAATTTATAAACTATCAGCAATAAGAAACGTTACCATATGGAGGAAAGGATAGTTGAGAGGTAACCCTTATAAAGTGGAGGTAGTATACCTTTGAAGTAAATAGAAGGTAAAAAGGAGAGGGAGAGAGAAGAAGAGAGGAAACTGTGGAAGTTAGAGTTTTAGTCGGGGTTAAAGCAGGGACATAACCAGTGATTTTTAAGGTAAATTCTAAGTTTTTGTTTAAAAAGAACAGGAGATGGAATGGAAGTAAGTTCAATAGGAAGTTGATTCCAGTATTTACCAATGGTGTTGGAGAAAAGGGAGTCGCCAGCAAGGTTATTAGATTTAGTTAAAGTTACTAGGAGTTTGCTTGAGGAGCGAAGTGAATTAAGGTTAGAGTAAGGGGTAAAAAGATTGGAAAGTACGGGTGTGTTATTAGGTTGATAGAATACCTTATGTACAAAGGTAAGTTGGGAAAGTAGCAACATGTTTTTTTAATTCAAGCCATTGAAGTTGCTGTAGGTTCAGACAGTGGTGAGTTCTAAATTGATTACCAGTAACAAATCTAGCGATACTATTGTAAGTGTTAGCCAGTTTAGAGAGATTATTTTTCTTCAGGTTAGTGTAGATAGGTGAGGCATAGAGAAGAGTGGAAATAAGATGAGAGTGGGCAAGAGTAACTTTGGCTGTAGGGGTTAAGAATGTTTTAATTCTGTAGAAGGAGCCCAATTTTCTGTTTACAGTTTTAATGGTATTATTGATGTGACAATCAAAGGTAAGGCTGTTGTCAATCATGACACCTAGCAGCTTGGTAGTAGAGTCGGCTGATATAAGGGTGCCATTATTAGATGAGGTAGAGAAGTCTAATGTGGGGGACCTAGTAGTGGGTTTAAAGAGGAGGAGTTTCATTTTTTTAGCATTTAAAAGTAGGCAGCGTTTTAAGAACCATGCCTCAACTGTGTGGAATACATTTTGAGTAATAGTTTGAAGCTCTGAGATGGTTTTTGCAGAACAAATAAGTGTGGAGTCATCAGCGTATTGTATGCATGTAGCTTGGGGAATAGCTACTTGTAAGTCATTTATAAATGGGGAGAAAAGAAGAGGTCCAAGAATAGAGCCTTGGGGGACACCAAGTGAAATTGGGAGAAGAGAAGAGAGTTTGTTATCCCAGAGGACTGCCTGTTTCCTGTTAGTGAGATAGAAAGTAAACCAGTGGATATCCTTGGGTTCTAAGGAAAGAGATTCCAGGATTTTTATGAGGAGGGGGTGGTTGACCATATCAAAGGCTTTGGACAGGTCAATAAAGAGTGCTGAAGATAGGATATTATTATTGCGGTTTTTGTTTATAAAGTCAGTAAAGGAAAGGAGAGCGGTGGTAGTACTATGAAAAGGCCTAAAGCCATGTTGACAGTTAGAATGTTATTTTTAGTTAAGTGATTCATTAACTGATAGTGAACACATTTTTCCATGATTTTTGCTAGTGGAGACAGGAGGGCTATAGGCCTGTAATTAGAGTATTCATTGGAGTTTCCTCCTTTATGTAAGGGTATGATGTGAGAGATTTTCCAGATATCAGGTATGGTTTCTTCATTAATAGTTCTGTTAATAAGAATGGATATGGGATAGGCTATTTCATTAGCTGCTTTTTGGAGGAATTCAGATGGAAGCTGGTCAGCAGATGGGGTACATGGTTTAAGTTTTTGGATACATTTTTGGATAAAGGTGGTGGAGATGGGTTGTACTATGAAGGTTGGTAGATTAGAAGATGCGAGATCAGGGATGCTAGAATTGTCAATGGAAAGGTGAGAGGCCAATGAATTGATAGTATCAGTAAAGAAGGAGTTGAAAGCATTGGCAGTTTCATGGGAAGAATTCTTTTCACACCCAGAGGGAGAGGGAGTGGTAGTCTGTCCAGGGTGAAGAAGTCTATTTAAGGTTGACCAGAATTTTTGGGGATTATTGTGATTCACTTGCTGGAGATTACTATAGTAGTTTTTTTTTGTCAGAAAGAATAGCTTTTTTGGTACTGTTTCTTAAGTGTCTGAAGGTCTGTTGATCTGAGGGAGATTTTCTAGTTCTCCATTTTATCCAAGATTTGTTTCTGAGTAACATTTTTTGTCTTGTTTCCTTAGATAGCCAGGCGGCTGGTTTAGATTTAACTCTGATAGTTCGTTTTGGTGCATGATTGTCTAGGATTGTTAAGAATTTGGTGTTAAAATATTGAACAGCTTCTTCAAGAGGAAGAGTTTTTAGAGGGTTCCAGTTACAGGCATTTAGTTCAGTTTTAAATAGGATAGGGTTAAAATATTTATTACTATGTGAGGTCCTGAAGGTTGGGGTATTAGTAGTGACATTCTTTTGTCTTATGATATAGGTTAAATTGTGGTCGCTAATGTCATCAGGCAAAGTACCGGCTTGATATTTTTGTTGCGGTTTGTTAACAAGAATCCAATCTAGTATACTTTCTTTGTTGTTAGGTTTATTAATCCTAGTAGAGGTGTTTATTGTCTGAGTAAAGCCATGGAGATTAATATGAGAGGCTGGGTTGTTAGTGTTAACTGAGGACCAGTCGAGGTTGAAGTCTCCAAGTATTACAGTTTCTTGTGGGTAGGTGGAAGAGGCCCAACTAAGGATATTTTCTATTATTATGGAGTTATTTCCAGGAGGTAGATAGATACAGATAATATAGATGGCTTTATTTGGGTTCAGTTGCAGCTTTGAAATAAGGAGTTCAGTCTTGCTAATCTCCAGGGGAACATAGGGTACTAAGGATATATTTAGTTCAGTCTTAAATAGAAGTGCTACTCCCCCACCCTTGTGAGTATTGCGGTCTAGTCTCAGAATGTTGTAGCCTGGGGAATGATTTCAGTATCTTTAGTGAAGGGTTTTAACCAGGTTTCAGTTAGACAGAAGATATCAAAGGAGTGATATTCAAGAAGAGAGTGGAGATGGGTGACTTTGTTATTGACACTTCGGATATTAAGGTGTCCTATGAGTAAGGTATTTGAATTAGAGGTTGGTAATGGAAGGGACGAGTTTGAAATAATAGGTCTGGCTTCAGAAGAAGTATTTGAGGGTAGTCCTCGGGTAGAATACCTGTATAAATAAATTATTGAACAAAAGAAAGAAGATGACTTAATGCTTACAAGAGGCGTCGTTCCATTTTCTTTAAGAGCACAGTTAAACAAAGTACTAAAGATCTTAAGAGAACTATTTAAAAACTCACAGCTGAATATAAACTTAAAATAGCCATTGGAAAAAAATGACTACAAATCTTTCTTTGTCTATGCCAGGCAATTAAGAACGAACACCCAACAGTGTTTAAATATAGTCTACAATAATACTGCCTGCTCTGTCACAAAGGAAATAGCTAATATCCTAGCTGACAAATTTAGTGTAAATTGTACATAGTCTACAGCGATCATTATTCTGCAGATTTCACAATCCTAGCCACCTCTTTAATTAATATGGTACAAGTTCTATCAGCCCTCTTAAAAACAATGGATACTTCATCCATGGGCCCAGATAACATATCAGGTTGCCAGGTTATCGGTGCCAAATATGAGCTGTCTCAACCTCTACTTAATTTCTTTAATCTAAGCCTTTTCACTGGTTACATTCCTAAAGCCTGAAAAACAGCCATTGCAATGCCATTGCATAAGGGCAGTCCAACAACAAAACCTGGTAACTATAGACCCATTGGTCTAACTAGCCCCATATGGAAAACCATGGGACATATTATCTCAGGCCTCACTAATCTGACATTCATTAATTTGGTTTTGCCAACAAGAAAAAAATAGGCCCTGCCTCTTCAACCTCATTAATTTCTTTGAGAAAGTCACCAGTGCAGTGGATATAGGTTAAGCAGTACAAACATTATATTTGGACCTGGCTAAAGCCTTTGACACTATCCCTCATGCAGGCTTTATTGACAAACTTGTAAATCTAAATCTAAATTCTTATCTTGTAAAGTGGATAGCTGACTGGTTATCTAACAGAACTCATGTGGTTAGAGTTGCAGGTACCACTTCTGAAAGCAAAAAGAGTTACCAGTGGTGTACCATGGGACTCTGTGTTTGGGCTCTCTCCTATTTGGCATCTATTTGTCAGATCTTCAGGTCAACACTCTTAGTCTATAGTTATCTCAGTTTGCAGTTCACTGTAAATTGGGTGTTGTTATTTCAGTTTCCATTTACTCACAATAGTTCCAGCATCGGTTACACGTTAATAATGAGTGCAAAGACAAACGGTCTCAAATTAAATGAGAAAAATGTAGTATTGTTAATTTTGATAACCAAGCATTGTCTCGTACCATATATGTGATACAGCCCTCCAATCCGATGCTGCCATAATAGCTTTAGACATTCTTCTTGATAATGCCTTATTGTTTGATCATCACACCACTGCAGTAGTTGGTCAAGTCTTCTATCTGGCTCATCTAAATGCCACAGGCATCTTCTCTTGATCCAAAGAACTTCTACCTCACCATGACTCATATATCATCAGACCCATTAGTGAATATAATATCCTTTTTTCATATATGTGTCTGAACATGTAGTGTAAGAGACCTTAGAGGTTTCTAACTAAAAACTATCTGTGGCCTCATAAATCTTAGTGATCAGGACAGACTGATAGCCATCTTGCTATACTTAGTTTCTTACAAACTCCTTCATAGGAAGTTGTATCTAGCCTTTTAAGCCATGGAAGTTCCAGCCCACTTCCACCTTCTGTTCTTTCACAGGACAAATGGCTTCTCAAATACCAGGTTAAAGAAATTAAATCTTTATTAACAAATAAATATCCCAACATATCCCCAATCTCTGGAACAAGCTTCCACTTTATGTCAAGCAGAGTATCACCATTACCACCTTTAAGACAAACCTAGATATTTGGATCTGCAGCCTAAAATCCTCCCCCAGTCTACCTTGTTCTTCTCTCCTTAAGGCTAAAGGGAATTTCTGATTATGGGTTATTGGCTAGGCTTGTAATTGTCTTTAGGCTGATTGTCTATTGATTATCTATGAACCTATTAATCTATGAGTTGGAACTCTGTTTTTCAGTAGCCAAAGATGGGGCCTAGTTATAAATAGTCATGCCATGCATATTCTCTTTAGAAGGACCAAACATATATATGACAGAAAATAAAGAAGATTTTTGTTTTTGAGTAAAAAAATGAAGATTGAAATCTGAACAGTACAGTACCTAGTTGGGTGTAATTAAGTCAAGTTCACTGCATGCAAGTGAATAACCCTGTATGCAGTGGGTGCTTCTGATGCAGTTTCAGGGCAAGGACATTGACAAGAAGCTGCTAGAAAGCATGCATTATATTACAGCAACAAGGATGATAAGATAGGATTAAATGAATGGCTTATGTAAATGACAGAAACAAAGAACTTGACTAGACATATGCAAGAAGAAGCTCCAGAGCACCATTTTTTATGCAGTACTTGAGAAATATTATTCAGAAGCTCTCCATGGGGAAAAATACAGTTTTATATGCATTACTTGTAGACTGAAGTTAATTGTTTGTTGTACAACTGTTGACTGATTTAGCAAATCAACATCAAGACCTGGAAATAGAAAGGTGGGAATTTTTATTTAAAATATCTGGCATGGATTTTGTTGAATTGCAGGCATTGTGTAAAGGGTTCAGTATCTATGGATTGCCTTTGTGCAAAGTGAGAATGACATGGACAATTTAAGATAGACAAGAATTAATTAATTAATTAATTAATTAATACTGGTGAGGTGGAGCAGATACTTCTTGTACAGAATGATTACATATCAATGATTTCCCAAATGCTCCTCTGACAGTGTGAGTATGGATGATATTCTTTTGCAACCAGGAACTATTGCTATGTTTGCTCAAAAATAATTTTTAAAACATTGATCCATGTCAATACATCAACAGCATTTTCCACAAAGCCAAATATAATGAAAATATTTTACTGACATCACTTTTGGCAAATATCAAAGTCATTCTTTTTTCTGCAGATGGGCAAACACCCTTGCACGCCCAGGTAGGGTATACCCTCACACCCACAGACTTAACAGTACCTACCAAAAGGTCACACAACAGCAGAGAAAAATGATTATCTCTGAAGTGATTTTAGTGAAACATTTTTGGCAAAATGGCAGTTGCCAAAACTGCAGTCGATAAACTGAAATGTTTCCTTACTAAATAAATGTAACCATTGATTTACATAAAAAAAGTTCATACTATTGAGAACTCACTCAAAAAAATAAGAGGGATAACAATCCTTTGGATAAACTTTTGTTCTCTTTGACCTTCTCTGCAATTGGAGTTACTTGGCCTTCTGCACTGATGTTATCTTTTTTTCATCTGTCATACAGTGTGCATCCTACCACCCATCTCATACATGTCATCTCCATCACCTCTAGCTTTCTCAACTGCTCTGCTTTCACTGCCCAGGTTTCTGAGCTATAAAGTAGCATGGGTGTTCCACTTTTACATATACCTTACTTTATCAGATTCTTTGACACTCTGTGTCAGGTGGCTGCAGTCCCTCTCATTCTAACTTTAAACTCCTCATTCAAACTTCCCTTCTTCTCAATCATCCCTCCCGCAAACTTGAAGCTGCTAAACTGTTCCATTATTTCCCCTTCTATCTCATTTCTCAGCTTCTTCTCATTTTTTACATTTACTGTCATTACGACTGCCTGATCTGTACTCACTTTCATCGTGAGTGCCTTTAGTTTTGCATTCTGTTCCCTTTTATCAGCCGCTGAAGTTCTTGTATAGAGCCTACATGTAATACCACATCATCTACATACCCCAGCTTTGTTGACAATACAGGTCAAAGTTTGTCTTTAACAAATGTTTGTTTATACCTAGTAGCTTGCAGTTAATAGGAACAGTTTACTTGCACTGTTTTTCATTTACTCAGGGAAAACTTGTCTGCAAAATATCTTATCTGGACCTTTATATTTATTATTATAAGTTATGATTCTGTAGCAAGATTAGTTTTTTTAACTTCATAATGATACTGTTTTACATAGTTCTGCAATTTATTTAAAAAATAAGATATGGCCCAGCTCTTCTATATCATTTTATTTTACTATTTATTTGTTTTACATTTGTTTACCAGGAAAGTCAGAAAAATCAAAAAAAAAGAAAAAATTCTCATAGAGCATTCTTTTTATATTTTTAATCATTTGTTTTTACCTGATTTGCATGTGGAGGTTAGTTTAATATTACTCAGCCTCTAGTAACCTGCCAAGTGCAGCATAAATCTGAGACTCAGATGTACAGTTAATCTGACCTTTAAAATATGTTTATGCAACAACAGTAATCCCCTGTGCAATTAATAAGACCTTTAAAATATGTTTCTGTGACTATAGTGATACCTCTTGAAAATTAAACACGGCTAGGGTGTGTGTGTGTGTGTGTGTGTGTGTGTGTGTGTGTGCGTGCGTGTGTGTGTGTGTGTGTGTGTGTGCATATATGTATATGTGTGTGTATATATATATATATATATATATATATATATATATATACATACATGTGTGTATTTGTGTGTGTATATATGTTAGACATGCTTTTCCCCCCTTTTCTGAGGAAAAATCATTACTGAATTTTCAACCATTTGAAGAAAATTTATAAAACCCATATCATAATCAAACTGATCTTTCAACCATTTGAACAGCATTTATACAAACCATATCACAATCCAAGCTACAGAAGAATATAACCTCTTCCAAACAGTATCAATCTTTCATGTCTACAGTTTATGATCTGGAAACACGCTACATCCAGCAACAGAGGCAGATAAAGGTCCAGAAATTCAAGCAAAAAATATACAGCATCAACTCATTTGATATTACATTGTTATACATTTGTAATACAGTTTTACTGAAAGTTTTAACTATATTAATGCCCAGTTTATCATTTGGCAGGCTCCTTATTTCTTATTTTACAGCAGCTGAAATTGTTGTGTGATCTTGAAACCAAATACAATCCTGATTTAGAAACTGAATAATGTACTTCAAAGTTCTTCCAGCATTACATAGACGCATATGTTTGCAATAGTGTAGACCTAGGACATACCTGATTGCCATATGGTGAACATAAACTTTATTAATGTTACACAGCAATAATTCCAATCATTGTTAACCAAACATACTTTAAGTTTTACAGATAGTTATTTGAAATATCAGGACTCCGAATGTCAAGTCTCATAATGTGGAGGCCGAATGGCTGAAAATCTGGAGTTACTTATACTAAGTTTGTGATCGTTTCCCTTTCTTTATTGTATGGTGATCTCAGAATTAGTTTATATGTTGTAGGTGAATTCCCCTATTCTGACTATATGTGCTTTATCAGAACACTTAATTGCTGTTTACATATCAAAGCATAATGGCTGAAATGCTACCATACACTTAATCACACAAGCTAATAATGCAATAGTTAGAAAATATTTGACTGTATTTAGAGAGAGAGACTCACTGTTGAATCCCATATGTGGAAGACAAGGATACATGACATAAAATGGATGCCTATAAGGTCAATATTCTGAAAATTGCATCTAAAATAATGGCCTTAAAATAATATAACATTTTGAATGTATGGGATTCCTTGCCAGCAAATGTTAAGAAGCAATTAAATAAATATTGCCTGCATAGTCATGGAGTGTCATAAATAACATAGTAAAGAACGAGCACTTCAGTAGCACATAGTAAAGTACAATATCTTTGGTGGAGACCAGGGAAATCGCTTCTGTGCATTTAGGAAGGTGATGGGGCTACTTACTAGCGCATCCTTCTTCCACTGTTTAGGAATTTACAGCCAAAAAATAAAAAATAAAACTCAATCCGTCCTAGTGTCTGTCTAAATGATGGTCCCTGTCAGCAGACGTGCATGTTTGGTAATGATGGAACAAATCGCAGAAAGAGAGAGAGAGAGAGAGAGAGAGAGAGAGAGAGAGAGAGATAATGACTGGCAGGCAGCTGGGGAAAAGTGAGAAAAGCAAACTGGTAGCAGTTATTTGTTTTTTACATGATAAGAAATAATGGTTAAACAATTTTGCTATTGCCTGGAGACTGGGGTGGTTATCAAATTCCATTCTGCTACTCAAAACATCCAGCAAGACACCGACAAGAACAAATATTTATATGTTAACCATGGATTTACATCAATGTCAAGAGTCATAATATAGCTTTCTTTGGTAAATCTAGTATCACCATTGAATACTGTATAGATAACATTCTGTTTATATTGGGCTCAGTCTTCTGGGACTTATCTATCTTTTCTGATAACAAATTCTCCTTTGTCCACTATGTTTCTAGAATGGTTAGAAAATCCTTTTACTTTGCACAACTTATATATGAGGGAATCTCCTGATGTTCCAGAAAAGTTATACTCCTATTTTATTCAGTCGTTATTTGACCTATCATTGCTATGATGCCCACTTCAGTATATATCTCACAAACCACCTGACTCAGTTCTATAGACTCAGCATTTCTTTACCAAGTCTTGTCCCATTAGCTACTCTTACAGTCTAAAAGCTCTAATCATCTAGCCGATCTTGTACAGAGCCCGGAGATGGTGATCACTGCTCAGCCTTCTGTGAGGTGAATATCTCAATACAGTTTGAACTCCTTTACTTAAATAGAATCAGCTATAAAGCAAACACTCACTCTACAGACTTGAACCTATATCATTACATTAACAATACCAACTAGCATGACAGGTACCTTGCTCATTTTATCTCTCATTTCTTGAATAGGGTCCTTTTATATATTGAGCAGAGTACTTTACTGGAGAACTTAATATCATCCTGGATGACTGGTTGGATAATCAGAAATATTCATCTGGGATTCATAAGGAAAATCTACTTAAATGAGAACTGTATTAATATTCCACCAATACTAGGTGCTATGACTGAGCTTCTTTATGGTTTCCTTAACTGTAAACTTGACATAAACCAACAAATGTATGAACCCATGCATTTCAGTTCTTCATTTGGCTTTATGTTTCATTTTTATAACATATTTATAATTTGTGTTTTGAACTTCTCTGCATACTTTTGGATTATTTCTCCATGGGCCTTCACTGAAAATAGCAAGGTGTACAGACGGCCATCTCGAAATATCAGATAAATAAATAAATACATATTGATATGTTAGTATTCACAGTAAGCACATAATTCCATTCTGCAACTATACAATGGGTCAAATCTCTTGTACAGCCAAAATTTCCTTTTGCAGACATTAAAAAGTTTAATGTTGCTGTTAATGTTTAAATATGAATCATCCCTTAACCATCATATTGTACTTCTCTTAAGCCATTTTAACTTTTTGTACTATGCATGCAGCTCAGACACAGTATTCAGGTATATTATTATTATTTATGAATGCCTGACTGGTAGTGAAGACATATTTTTTTTTTTTTTTTTTTTTGTAGGGGAACTTTTTTGTAGTACTTTGTTATTGCTAAAAATGACATTTTCAAATTTCTCTGAATAATGTAGTAATATATTTTAGAAATGTGATGGCCTTCAGAGTGAAAGAGAACCCTTTAAAAATTGTAATCTGTGCATCCGTTTAGATAATTTTATACCACACAATACATATATGTAGCATTAGTATGTTTCATTCAGTATATCACACTGGCTAATAAATAGCTAAAAAATACAATTTGAGAATTTTCTGTCTGTGAAGACCTGGAAAATTCATGATGTTTTTAAAGCATTGTTATATTTAATAGTTACTTACTCATTCACTCATTTAACGACTCTAATCAGGCTTTACAGGAGCCTGTACAATGAAATGTAATAACTGCATTGGTTGCTTGTATCTATACACACCTTTATGGCACTGAATATTCCTACTGGCATATCAGTTGCATGTTCTAATTCAAACTGGAGTCAGAAAGATATGTGCAAGCAAAAGAAATGACAAGGCCTAGGACAGTAATTCCATGTATTCATTAAGATGAGAAAGACCACTAACCAAAACATATTAGTTTGTTGTCTTAAGATGCTTGAATGGAAAGTTACAGATGCAAGCAAATAAATATATTATTTTAGATGAGCTGCATCCTTGTTAAACCATAACTGGAATTTTGGTGGCATTCCTCAAAGAATCAGTTTATACAGAGGAATAGATGAACTAAAATGAGAGTGATCACAATAAGAGGTAGATACGCAGATGTATGAAAACACATAAAAGTCTAATATTTTGCTCAGTGCAGTAATGTAGAAAGTAGCTGTCTTCATTACCTCAAGGCATTATTTCATTTATTTCCTTTCTTCACTCTAGGTGCCCAGCAAATGAAGAGCACTGGTACATGGGAGAAAGATGCGAAAAGAAAGGCAAAGCACAGGACACAATAATAATAGCAGTTTCTTCATCTGTCTCTATATTTGTTGTAATGTTAATAATCTGCTCTGTGAGCCTTGTTTGCTTAAAGAAAAAATACAAGAAGAAACTTTATGAAAGAAAAGAGCCAGGATATACTATGGAAAATGCCTACGTAAATAAGAATGCGTTTTAACTTTAGAAACTGGAAAGGAAACAGAGAACATATGTATGATATGTTTCAAAGTTTGATATTCTGAATTGTTGCCTTTTGAATAAAATTATACAACAATAAAATTCTGAATCTTTTTATGATGCATTACTTAAAATTATTCATTTTAATGAAAAGTGATAGCACGTTTAATTATTATTATTATTTAACTTTTGTAGTAAATTTGTAAGGTACTTTAATTTTTCTATTGATTAATACAGTGGTGTATATACATATATATACATATATATATATATATATATATATATATATATATATATATATATATATATAGATTCACTTTATAATTTCAAAATACTGAAATACCGAATTTCAATATTTCGAAATCATAAAGTCGAACGTCCATAATCCTGACAGCACACAATTGCAAAACACACAATCACGAACACATACACACCAAACACCACACAACACATACATCGTCCAACCCACACTACAACAAACAAAACACACACAAACACAAAAACACAGAGAAACAAACCTACACTACATGTAAGCAAAGGGGTTAAGCTCCTCTGCACACCTCCCTACTTATATATACTAACTCCGAGATCGCACAGACACAAAAATGAAACACACACCCACACATTTCACAGTCCCTCACACACACACAAACAACACAAACATCACACATATACATACATCAACACATCTAACACTTACACACATTAAGACACACTCAAATTCCAACACAAAACCCTTACAAAACACTCACTCACCTTCAATTGCACCTACATCCATACAAGATATACTCCCAATACCACACGCCAAGTACCGTAAGCTATAACTGTGATTTTGAGATATTCAAATTCACGATTATGCACTTTCGCGATTTTGAGTTTTTGACTTTATGATTTAGAAATACTGAACTTTGGTATTTCAGTATTTCGAAATTATTAAGTGAACCCATATATATATATATATATATATATATATATATATATATATATATATATATATATATATATATATATATCTGTATATATACAGACACACACACACACACACACACACACACATATATATATATATATATATCTATATATATCTATATATATCTATATCTATATATATACGGTTCCCCTTCAGAAGGTCGAACAGCTGAAATCTTGAAATGCATATGGCCGAAGCCATATAGGGAAAAATAAAAGAAAGCAGTGAAACACAAAACAATGTTACTGCAGGGGGGCAAGCCCCCCCTGCACCCCACACACCACGCGCTACTTATTAATTCCAACTCCGAGATTGCACTACAATGCAGAAAGGGAAATCTCACATTCTGCGCTGTATGCCAATCCCCATTCAGAAGGTCGAGCTTCCAAAATTTCGAGCATATGCATTTCGAGATTTCAGCTGTTCGACCTTATGAAGGGGAACCATATATATATACATATATATATATATATATATATAT